>NW_024544566.1:0-216423 GCF_018167655.1 Microtus oregoni
TACTGAGCACCGATCACCCGAGAACTGAGCACCCATCACCCTGAGTACTGAGCTCCGAGCACCCGAGCACTGAGCACCCAGCACCTGGAGTACTGAGCACCCAGCACCCTGAGTACTAAGCACCGATCACCCTGAGTACTGAGCACCCAGTACCCTGAGCACTGAACACACAGCATCCTGAGTACTGAGCACCCCGAGCACTGAGCACCCAGCACCCTGAGCACTGAGCACCCAGCACCCTGAGTACTGAGCACCCAGCACCCTGAGTACTGAACACCCAGCACCCTGAGCACTGAGCACTGAGCACACTGAGCACTGAGTACTGAGCACTGAGCACCCTGAGCACTGAGCACCCAGCACCCTGAGTACTGAGCACCCAGCACCCTGAGCACCCAGTACCCTGAGCACTGAACACACAGCATCCTGAGTACTGAGCACCCCGAGCACTGAGCACCCAGCACCCTGAGCACTGAGCACACAGCCCCCTGAGCACTGAGCACCCAGCACCCTGAGCACTGAGCACCCAGCACCCTGAGCAATGAGCACTGAGCACCCAGCACCCCGAGCACTGAACACCCAGCACCCTGAGTACTGAGCACTGAGCACCCAGCACCCCGAGCACTGAGCACCCAGCACCCTGAGTACTGAGCACCCAGCACCCTGAGCAATGAGCACTCTGAGTACTGAGCACCCAGCACCCTGAGCAATGAGCACCCTGAGTACTGAGCACCCAGCACCCTGAGTACTAAGCACCGAGGACCCTCAGTACTGAGCACCCAGTACCCTGAGCACTGAACACACAGCACCCTGAGTACTGAGCACCCCGAACACTGAGCACCCAGCACCCTGAGCACTGAGGACCCAGCACCCTGAGTACTGTGCATCCAGGACCCCGAGCACTGAGCACGCAGCACCCTGAGTACTGAGCATCCAGCAACCCGAGCACTGAGCACCCAGCACCCCGAGTACTGAGCACTGAGCACCCAGCACCCCGAGCACTGAACACCCAGCACCCCGAGTACTGAGCACTGAGCACCCTGAGTACTGAGCACCCAGCATCCTGAGCACTGAGTACCCAGCACCCTGAGCACTGAGCACCCAGCACCCGGAGTACTGAGCACCCAGCACCCTGAGTACTAAGCACCGAGCACCCTGAGTACTGAGCACCCAGCACCCTGAGCACTGAACACACAGCACCCTGAGTACTGAGCACCTCGAGCACTGAGCACCCAGCACCCTGAGTACTGAGCACCCAGCACCCTGAGCACTGAGCACCCAGCACCCTGAGCAATGAGCACTGAGCACCCAGCACCCCGAGCACTGAACACCCAGCACCCTGAGTACTGAGCACTGAGCACCCAGCACCCCGAGCACTGAGCACCCAGCACCCTGAGTACTGAGCACCCAGCACCCTGAGCAATGAGCACCCTGAGTACTGAGCACCCAGCACCCTGAGCAATGAGCACCCTGAGTACTGAGCACCCAGCACCCTGAGTACTATGCACCGAGGACCCTCAGTACTGAGCACCCAGTACCCTGAGCACTGAACACACAGCACCCTGAGCACTGAGCACCCTGAGTACTGAGCACCCAGCACCCTGAGCACTGAGGACCCAGCACCCTGAGTACTGTGCATCCAGCACCCCGAGCACTGAGCACCCAGCACCCTGAGTACTGAGCATCCAGCAACCCGAGCACTGAGCACCCAGCACCCTGGGTACTTAGCACTGAGTACCCAGCACCCCGAGCACTGAGCACCCAGCACCCTGAGCACTGAGCACCCTGAGTACTGAGCACCCAGCACCCTGAGCACTGAGCACCCAGCACCCAGAGCACTGAGCACTGAGCACCCTGAGAACTGAGCACTGAGCACCCTGAGCAATGAGCACCGAGCACCCTGAGTACTGAGCACTGGGCACCCTGAGCACTGAGCACCCTGCTCCCTGAGTACTGAGCACCCAGCACCCTGAGCACTGAGGACCGAGCACCCTGAGTACTAAGCACCCAGCACCCTGAGTACTGAGCACCCAGCACCCTGAGCACTGAGCACCGATCACCCCGAGAACTGAGCACCCAGCACCCTGAGTACTGATCTCCGAGCACCCCGAGCACTGAGCACCCAGCATCCTGAGTACTGAGCACCCCGAGCACTGAGCACCCAGCACCCTGAGCACTGAGCACCCAGCACCCTGAGTACTGAGCACCCAGCACCCTGAGTACTGAACACCCAGCACCCTGAGCACTGAGCACTGAGCACCCTGAGCACTGAGTACTGAGCACTGAGCACCCTGAGCACTGAGCACCCAGCACCCTGAGTACTGAGCACCCAGCACCCCAAGCACTGAGCACCCAGCGCCCTGAGTACTGAGCACCCAGCACCCCGAGCACTGAGCACCCGGCACCCCGAGCACTGAGCACTGAGCACCCTGTGCACTCAGCACACAGCACCGCGAGTACTGACCACTGAGCACCCTGAGCACTGAGCACCCAGCACCCCGAGTACTGAGCCCTGAGCACCCTGAGTACTGAGCACCCAGCACCCTGAGCACTGAGCACCCAGCACCCTGAGCACTGAGCACCCAGCACCCTGAGCAATGAGCACTGAGCACCCAGCACCCCGAGCACTGAACACCCAGCACCCTGAGTACTGAGCACTGAGCACCCAGCACCCCGAGCACTGAGCACCCAGCACCCTGAGTACTGAGCACCCAGCACCCTGAGCAATGAGCACCCTGAGTACTGAGCACCCAGCACCCTGAGTACTAAGCACCGAGGACCCTCAGTACTGAGCACCCAGTACCCTGAGCACTGAGCACCGAGCACCCCGAGCACTGAGCACCCAGCACCGCGAGCACTGAGCACCCAGCACCCGAGCACTGAGCACCCAGCACCCTGAGTAATGAGCACCCAGCACCCTGAGTACTGAGCACCCAGCACCCTGAGCACTGAGTACCCAGCACCCTGAGCACTGAGCACCCAGCACCCTGAGCACTGAGCACACAGCACCCTGAGCACTGAGCACCCAGCACCCTGAGTACTGAGCACTGAGCACCCAGTACAACGAGCACTGAGCACCCAGCACCCTGAGTACTGAGCACTGAGCACCCAGCACCCCGAGCACTGAGCACCCAGCACCCTGAGCACTGAGCACCCAGCACCCGAGTACTGAGCACCCAGCACCCTGAGTACTGAGCACCCAGCACCCTGAGTACTGAGCGCCCAGCACCCCGAGTACTGAGCACCCAGCACCCTGAGTACTGAGCACCCAGCACCCTGAGCGCTGAGCACCCAGCACCCCGAGCACTGAGCACCCAGTACCCTGAATACTGATCACCCAGCACCCTGAGAAATGAGCACCCAGCACCCTGAGCACTGAGCACCCAGCACACTGAGCACTGAGCACCCAGCACCCTGAGTAGTGAGCACCCAACGTACTGAGCACCGAGCACCCCGAGCACTGAGCACCCAGCACTCTGAGTACTGAGCACCGATCACCCGAGAACTGAGCACCCATCACCCTGAGTACTGAGCTCCGAGCACCCCGAGCACTGAGCACCCAGCACCTGGAGTACTGAGCACCCAGCACCCTGAGTACTAAGCACCGATCACCATGAGTACTGAGCACCCAGTACCCTGAGCACTGAACACACAGCATCCTGAGTACTGAGCACCCCGAGCACTGAGCACCCAGCACCCTGAGCACTGAGCACCCAGCACCCTGAGTACTGAGCACCCAGCACCCTGAGTACTGAACACCCAGCACCCTGAGCACTGAGCACTGAGCACCCTGAGCACTGAGTACTGAGCACTGAGCACCCTGAGCACTGAGCACCCAGCACCCTGAGTACTGAGCACCCAGCACCCTGAGCACCCAGTACCCTGAGCACTGAACACACAGCATCCTGAGTACTGAGCACCCCGAGCACTGAGCACCCAGCACCCTGAGCACTGAGCACACAGCACCCTGAGCACTGAGCACCCAGCACCCTGAGCACTGAGCACCCAGCACCCTGAGCAATGAGCACTGAGCACCCAGCACCTCGAGCACTGAACACCCAGCACCCTGAGTACTGAGCACTGAGCACCCAGCACCCCGAGCACTGAGCACCCAGCACCCTGAGTACTGAGCACCCAGCACCCTGAGCAATGAGCACTCTGAGTACTGAGCACCCAGCACCCTGAGCAATGAGCACCCTGAGTACTGAGCACCCAGCACCCTGAGTACTAAGCACCGAGGACCCTCAGTACTGAGCACCCAGTACAATGAGCACTGAACACACAGCACCCTGAGTACTGAGCACCCCGAGCACTGAGCACCCAGCACCCTGAGCACTGAGGACCCAGCACCCTGAGTACTGTGCATCCAGCACCCCGAGCACTGAGCACGCAGCACCCTGAGTACTGAGCATCCAGCAACCCGAGCACTGAGCACCCAGCACCCCGAGTACTGAGCACTGAGCACCCAGCACCCCGAGCACTGAACACCCAGCACCCCGAGTACTGAGCACTGAGCACCCTGAGTACTGAGCTCCCAGCACCCTGAGCACTGAGTACCCAGCACCCTGAGCACTGAGCACCCAGCACCCGGAGTACTGAGCACCCAGCACCCTGAGTACTAAGCACCGAGCACCCTGAGTACTGAGCACCCAGCACCCTGAGCACTGAACACACAGCACCCTGAGTACTGAGCACCTCGAGCACTGAGCACCCAGCACCCTGAGTACTGAGCACCCAGCACCCTGAGCACTGAGCACCCAGCACCCTGAGCAATGAGCACTGAGCACCCAGCACCCCGAGCACTGAACACCCAGCACCCTGAGTACTGAGCACTGAGCACCCAGCACCCCGAGCACTGAGCACCTAGCACCCTGAGTACTGAGCACCCAGCACCCTGAGCAATGAGCACCCTGAGTACTGAGCACCCAGCACCCTGAGTACTAAGCACCGAGGACCCTCAGTACTGAGCACCCAGTACCCTGAGCACTGAACACACAGCACCCTGAGCACTGAGCACCCTGAGTACTGAGCACCCAGCACCCTGAGCACTGAGGACCCAGCACCCTGAGTACTGTGCATCCAGCACCCCGAGCACTGAGCACCCAGCACCCTGAGTACTGAGCATCCAGCAACCCGAGCACTGAGCACCCAGCACCCTGAGTACTGAGTACTGAGCACCCAGCACCCAGAGCACTGAGCACCCAGCACCCTGGGTACTGAGCACTGAGTACCCAGCACCCCGAGCACTGAGCACCCAGCACCCTGAGCACTGAGCACCCTGAGTACTGAGCACCCAGCACCCTGAGCACTGAGCACCCAGCACCCAGAGCACTGAGCACTGAGCACCCTGAGAACTGAGCACTGACCACCCTGAGCAATGAGCACCGAGCACCCTGAGTACTGAGCACTGGGCACCCTGAGCACTGAGCACCCTGCTCCCTGAGTACTGAGCACCCAGCACCCTGAGCACTGAGGACCGAGCACCCTGAGTACTAAGCACCCAGCACCCTGAGTACCGAGCACCCAGCACCCTGAGCACTGAGCACCGATCACCCCGAGAACTGAGCACCCAGCACCCTGAGTACTGATCTCCGAGCACCCCGAGCACTGAGCACCCAGCATCCTGAGTACTGAGCACCCCGAGCACTGAGCACCCAGCACCCTGAGCACTGAGCACCCAGCACCCTGAGTACTGAGCACCCAGCACCCTGAGTACTGAACACCCAGCACCCTGAGCACTGAGCACTGAGCACCCTGAGCACTGAGTACTGAGCACTGAGCACCCTGAGCACTGAGCACCCAGCACCCTGAGTACTGAGCACCCAGCACCCCAAGCACTGAGCACCCAGCGCCTTGAGTACTGAGCACCCAGCACCCCGAGCACTGAGCACCCGGCACCCCGAGCACTGAGCACTGAGCACCCTGAGCACTCAGCACACAGCACCGCGAGTACTGACCACTGAGCACCCTGAGCACTGAGCACCCAGCACCCCGAGTACTGAGCCCTGAGCACCCTGAGTACTGAGCACCCAGCACCCTGAGCACTGAGCACCCAGCACCCTGAGCACTGAGCACCCAGCACCCTGAGCAATGAGCACTGAGCACCCAGCACCCCGAGCACTGAACACCCAGCACCCTGAGTACTGAGCACTGAGCACCCAGCACCCCGAGCACTGAGCACCCAGCACCCTGAGTACTGAGCACCCAGCACCCTGAGCAATGAGCACTTTGAGTACTGAGCACCCAGCACCCTGAGCAATGAGCACCCTGAGTACTGAGCACCCAGCACCCTGAGTACTAAGCACCGAGGACCCTCAGTACTGAGCACCCAGTACACTGAGCACTGAGCACCGAGCAACCCGAGCACTGAGCACCCAGCACCGCGAGCACTGAGCACCCAGCACCCAAGCACTGAGCACCCAGCACCCTGAGTAATGAGCACCCAGCACCCTGAGTACTGAGCACCCAGCACCCTGAGCACTGAGTACCCAGCACCCTGCGCACTGAGCACCCAGCACCCTGAGCACTGAGCACACAGCACCCTGAGCACTGAGCACCCAGCACCCTGAGTACTGAGCACTGAGCACCCAGTACAACGAGCACTGAGCACCCAGCACCCTGAGTACTGAGCACTGAGCACCCAGCACCCCGAGCACTGAGCACCCAGCACCCTGAGCACTGAGCACCCAGCACCCGAGTACTGAGCACCCAGCACCCTGAGTACTGAGCACCCAGCACCCTGAGTACTGAGCGCCCAGCACCCCGAGTACTGAGCACCCAGCACCCTGAGTACTGAGCACCCAGCACCCTGAGCGCTGAGCACCCAGCACCCTGAGCACTGAGCACCCAGTACCCTGAATACTGATCACCCAGCACCCTGAGAAATGAGCACCCAGCACCCTGAGCACTGAGCACCCAGCACACTGAGCACTGAGCACTCAGCACCCTGAGTAGTGAGCACCCAACGTACTGAGCACCGAGCACCCCGAGCACTGAGCACCCAGCACTCTGAGTACTGAGCACCGATCACCCGAGAACTGAGCACCCATCACCCTGAGTACTGAGCTCCGAGCACCCCGAGCACTGAGCACCCAACACCTGGAGTACTGAGCACCCAGCACCCTGAGTACTAAGCACCGATCACCCTGAGTACTGAGCACCCTGTACCCTGAACACTGAACACACAGCATCCTGAGTACTGAGCACCCCGAGCACTGAGCACCCAGCACCCTGAGCACTGAGCACCCAGCACCCTGAGTACTGAGCACCCAGCACCCTGAGTACTGAACACCCAGCACCCTGAGCACTGAGCACTGAGCACCCTGAGCACTGAGTACTGAGCACTGAGCACCCTGAGCACTGAGCACCCAGCACCCTGAGTACTGAGCACCCAGCACCCAGAGCACCCAGTACCCTGAGCACTGAACACACAGCATCCTGAGTACTGAGCACCCCGAGCACTGAGCACCCAGCACCCTGAGCACTGAGCACCCAGCACCCTGAGCACTGAGCACCCAGCACCCAGAGCACCCAGTACCCTGAGCACTGAACACACAGCATCCTGAGTACTGAGCACCCCGAGCACTGAGCACCCAGCACCCTGAGCACTGAGCACACAGCACCCTGAGCACTGAGCACCGAGCACCCTTAGTACTGAGCACCCAGCACCCTGAGCACTGAACACACAGCACCCTGAGTACTGAGCACCTCGAGCACTGAGCACCCAGCACCCTGAGTACTGAGCACCCAGCACCCTGAGCACTGAGCACCCAGCACCCTGAGCAATGAGCACTGAGCACCCAGCACCCCGAGCACTGAACACCCAGCACCCTGAGTACTGAGCACTGAGCACCCAGCACCCCGAGCACTGAGCACCCAGCACCCTGAGTACTGAGCACCCAGCACCCTGAGCAATGAGCACCCTGAGTACTGAGCACCCAGCACCCTGAGCAATGAGCACCCTGAGTACTGAGCACCCAGCACCCTGAGTACTAAGCACCGAGGACCCTCAGTACTGAGCACCCAGTACCCTGAGCACTGAACACACAGCACCCTGAGCACTGAGCACCCTGAGTACTGAGCACCCAGCACCCTGAGCACTGAGGACCCAGCACCCTGAGTACTGTGCATCCAGCACCCCGAGCACTGAGCACCCAGCACCCTGAGTACTGAGCATCCAGCAACCCGAGCACTGAGCACCCAGCACCCTGAGTACTGAGTACTGAGCACCCAGCACCCAGAGCACTGAGCACCCAGCACCCTGGGTACTGAGCACTGAGTACCCAGCACCCCGAGCACTGAGCACCCAGCACCCTGAGCACTGAGCACCCTGAGTACTGAGCACCCAGCACCCTGAGCACTGAGCACCCAGCACCCAGAGCACTGAGCACTGAGCACCCTGAGAACTGAGCACTGAGCACCCTGAGCAATGAGCACCGAGCACCCTGAGTACTGAGCACTGGGCACCCTGAGCACTGAGCACCCTGCTCCCTGAGTACTGAGCACACAGCACCCTGAGCACTGAGGACCGAGCACCCTGAGTACTAAGCACCCAGCACCCTGAGTACTGAGCACCCAGCACCCTGAGCACTGAGCTCCGATCACCCCGAGAACTGAGCACCCAGCACCCTGAGTACTGATCTCCGAGCACCCTGAGCACTGAGCACCCAGCACCCGGAGTACTGAGCACCCAGCACCCTGAGTACTAAGCACCGAGCACCCTGAGTACTGAGCACCCAGTACCCTGAGCACTGAACACACAGCACCCTGAGTACTGAGCACCCCGAGCACTGATCACCCAGCACCCTGAGCACTGAGCACCCAGCACCCTGAGTACTGAGCACCCAGCACCCTGAGTACTGAACACACAGCACCCTGAGCACTGAGCACTGAGAACCCTGAGCACTGAGTACTGAGCACTGAGCACCCTGAGCACTGAGCACCCCGCACCCCGAGTACTGAGCGCCCAGCACCCCGAGAACTGAGCACCCAGCGCCCCGAGCACTGAGCACCCAGCACCCCGAGCACTGAGCACTGAGCACCCTGAGCACTGAGCACACAGCACCCCTAATACTGAACACTGAGCACCCTGAGCACTGAGCACCCAGCACCCCGAGTACTGAGCACTGAGCACCCTGAGTACTGAGCACCCTGCACCCTGAGCACTGAGCACCCAGCACCCTGTGCACTGAGCACCCAGCACCCTGAGCACTGAGCACCCAGCACCCTGAGCACTGAGCACCCAGCACCCTGAGTACTGAGCACTGAGCACCCAGCACCCAGAGCACTGAACACCCAGCACCCCGAGTACTGAGCACTGAGCACCCTGAGTACTGAGCACCCAGCACCCTGAGCAATGAGTACCCAGCACCCTGAGCACTGAGCACCCAGCACCCTGAGTACTGAGCACCCAGCACCCTGAGCACCGAGCACACAGCACCCTGAGCACTGAGCACCCAGCACCCTGAGTAGTGAGCACCCAACGTACTGAGCACCGAGCACCCCGAGCACTGAGCACCCAGCACCCTGAGTACTGAGCACCGAGCACCCCAAGCACTGAGCACCCAGCACCCTGAGTACTGAGCTCTGAGCACCCTGAGCACTGAGCACCCAGTGCCCCGAGCACCGAGCACCCTGAGCACTGAGCACCCAGCACCTTGAGCACTGAGCACCGAGAACCCCGAGCACTGATCACCCAGCACCCGGAGTACTGAGCACCCAGCACCCTGAGTACTAAGCACCGAGCACCCTGAGTACTGAGCACCCAGCACCCTGAGCACTGAACACACAGCACCCTGAGTACTGAGCACCTCGAGCACTGAGCACCCAGCACCCTGAGTACTGAGCACCGAGCACCCCGAGCACTGAGCACCCAGCACCGCGAGCACTGAGCACCCAGCACCCGAGCACTGAGCACCCAGCACCCTGAGTAATGAGCACCCAGCACCCTGAGTACTGAGCACCCAGCACCCTGAGCACTGAGTACCCAGCACCCTGAGCACTGAGCACCCAGCACCCTGAGCACTGAGCACACAGCACCCTGAGCACTGAGCACCCAGCACCCTGAGTAGTGAGCACTGAGCACCCAGCACAACGAGCACTGAGCACCCAGCACCCTGAGTACTGAGCACTGAGCACCCAGCACCCCGAGCACTGAGCACCCAGCACCCTGAGCACTGAGCACCCAGCACCCGAGTACTGAGCACCCAGCACCCTGAGTACTGAGCACCCAGCACCCTGAGTACTGAGCGCCCAGCACCCCGAGTACTGAGCACCCAGCACCCTGAGTACTGAGCACCCAGCACCCTGAGCGCTGAGCATCCAGCACCCCGAGCACTGATCACCCAGCACCCTGAATACTGATCACCCAGCACCCTGAGCACTGAGCACCCAGCACCATGAGCACTGATCACCCAGCACACTGAGCACTGAGCACCCAGCACCCTGAGTAGTGAGCACCCAACGTACTGAGCACCGAGCACCCCGAGCACTGAGCACCCAGCACTCTGAGTACTGAGCACCGATCACCCGAGAACTGAGCACCCATCACCCTGAGTACTGAGCTCCGAGCACCCCGAGCACTGAGCACCCAGCACCCGGAGTACTGAGCACCCAGCACCCTGAGTACTAAGCACCGATCACCCTGAGTACTGAGCACCCAGTACAATAAGCACTGAACACACAGCATCCTGAGTACTGAGCACCCCGAGCACTGAGCACCCAGCACCCTGAGCACTGAGCACCCAGCACCCTGAGTACTGAGCACCCAGCACCCTGAGTACTGAACACCCAGCACCCTGAGCACTGAGCACTGAGCACCCTGAGCACTGAGTACTGAGCACTGAGCACCCTGAGCACTGAGCACCCAGCACCCTGAGTACTGAGCACCCAGCACCCCAAGCACTGAGCACCCAGCGCCCTGAGTACTTAGCACCCAGCACCCCGAGCACTGAGCACCCAGCACCCCGAGCACTGAGCACTGAGCACCCTGAGCACTCAGCACACAGCACCGCGAGTACTGACCACTGAGTACCCTGAGCACTGAGCACCCAGTACCCCGAGTACTGAGCCCTGAGCACCCTGAGTACTGAGCACCCAGCACCCTGAGCACTGAGCACCCAGCACCCTGAGCACTGAGCACCCAGCACCCTGAGCAATGAGCACTGAGCACCCAGCACCCCGAGCACTGAACACCCAGCAACCTGAGTACTGAGCACTGAGCACCCAGCACCCCGAGCACTGAGCACCCAGCACCCTGAGTACTGAGCACCCAGCACCCTGAGCAATGAGCACTTTGAGTACTGAGCACCCAGCACCCTGAGCAATGAGCACCCTGAGTACTGAGCACCCAGCACCCTGAGTACTAAGCAACGAGGACCCTCAGTACTGAGCACCCAGTACCCTGAGCACTGAGCACCGAGCACCCCGAGCACTGAGCACACAGCACCGCGAGCACTGAGCACCCAGCACCCGAGCACTGAGCACCCAGCACCCTGAGTAATGAGCACCCAGCACCCTGAGTACTGAGCACCCAGCACCCTGAGCACTGAGTACCCAGCACCCTGAGCACTGAGCACCCAGCACCCTGAGCACTGAGCACACAGGACCCTGAGCACTGAGCACCCAGCACCCTGAGTACTGAGCACTGAGCACCCAGCACAACGAGCACTGAGCACCCAGCACCCTGAGTACTGAGCACTGAGCACCCAGCACCCCGAGCACTGAGCACACAGCACCCTGAGCACTGAGCACCCAGCACCCGGGTACTGAGCACCCAGCACCCTGAGTACTGAGCACCCAGCACCCTGAGTACTGAGCGCCCAGCACCCCGAGTACTGAGCACCCAGCACCCTGAGTACTGAGCACCCAGCACCCTGAGTGCTGAGCACCCAGCACCCCGAGCACTGAGCACCCAGCACCCTGAATACTGATCACCCAGCACCCTGAGCACTGAGCACCCAGCACACTGAGCACTGAGCACCCAGCACCCTGAGTAGTGAGCACCCAACGTACTGAGCACCGAGCACCCCGAGCACTGAGCACCCAGCACTCTGAGTACTGAGCACCGATCACCCTGAGTACTGAGCACCCAGTACCCTGAGCACTGAACACACAGCATCCTGAGTACTGAGCACCCCGTGCACTGAGCACCCAGCACCCTGAGCACTGAGCACCCAGCACCCTGAGTACTGAGCACCCAGCACCCTGAGTACTGAACACCCAGCACCCTGAGCACTGAGCACTGAGCACCCTGAGCACTGAGTACTGAGCACTGAGCACCCTGAGCACTGAGCACCCAGCACCCTGAGTACTGAGCACCCAGCACCCTGAGCACCCAGTACCCTGAGCACTGAACACACAGCATCCTGAGTACTGAGCACCCCGAGCACTGAGCACCCAGCACCCTGAGCACTGAGCACACAGCACCCTGAGCACTGAGCACCCAGCACACTGAGCACCCAGCACCCTGAGCAATGAGCACTGAGCACCCAGCACCCCGAGCACTGAACACCCAGCACCCTGAGTACTGAGCACTGAGCACCCAGCACCCCGAGCACTGAGCACCCAGCACCCTGAGTACTGAGCACCCAGCACCCTGAGCAATGAGCACTTTGAGTACTGAGCACGCAGCACCCTGAGCAATGAGCACCCTGAGTACTGAGCACCCAGCCCCCTGAGTACTAAGCACCGAGGACCCTCAGTACTGAGCACCCAGTACCCTGAGCACTGAACACACAGCACCCTGAGTACTGAGCACCCCGAGCACTGAGCACCCAGCACCCTGAGCACTGAGGACCCAGCACCCTGAGTACTGTGCATCCAGCACCCCGATAACTGAGCACCCAGCACCCTGAGTACTGAGCATCCAGCAACCCGAGCACTGAGCACCCAGCACCCCGAGTACTGAGCACTGAGCACCCAGCACCCCGAGCACTGAACACCCAGCACCCCGAGTACTGAGCACTGAGCACCCTGAGTACTGAGCACCCAGCACCCTGAGCACTGAGTACCCAGCACCCTGAGCACTGAGCACCCAGCACCCGGGGTGCTGAGCACCCAGCACCCTGAGTACTAAGCACCGAGCACCCTGAGTACTGAGCACCCAGCACCCTGAGCACTGAACACACAGCACCCTGAGTACTGAACACCTCGAGCACTGAGCACCCAGCACCCTGAGTACTGAGCACCGAGCACCCCGAGCACTGAGCACCCAGCACCGCGAGCACTGAGCACCCAGCACCCTGAGCACTGAGCACCCAGCACCCTGAGTAATGAGCACCCAGCACCCTGAGTACTGAGCACCCAGCACCCTGAGCACTGAGTACCCAGCACCGTGAGCACTGAGCACCCAGCACCCTGAGCACTGAGCACACAGCACCCTGAGCACTGAGCACCCAGCACCCTGAGTACTGAGCACTGAGCACCCAGCACAACGAGCACTGAGCACCCAGCACCCTGAGTACTGAGCACTGAGCACCCAGCACCCCGAGCACTGAGCACCCAGCACCCTGAGCACTGAGCACCCAGCACCCGAGTACTGAGCACCCAGCACCCTGAGTACTGAGCACCCAGCACCCCGAGTACTGAGCGCCCAGCACCCTGAATACTGATCACCCAGCACCCTGAGCACTGAGCACCCAGCACCCTGAGCACTGAGCACTGAGCACCCAGCACAACGAGCACTGAGCACCCAGCACCCTGAGTACTGAGCACTGAGCACCCAGCACACCGAGCACTGAGCACCCAGCACCCTGAACACTGAGCACCCAGCACCCGAGTACTGAGCACCCAGCACCCTGAGCGCTGAGCACCCAGCACCCCGAGCACTGAGCACCCAGCACCCTGAATACTGATCACCCAGCACCCTGAGCACTGAGCACCCAGCACCCTGAGCACCGAGCACCCAGCACACTGAGCACTGAGCACCCAGCACCCTGAGTAGTGAGCACCCAACGTACTGAGCACCGAGCACCACGAGCACTGAGCACCCAGCACCCTGAGTACTGAGCACCCAGCACCCTGAGCACTGAGTACCCAGCACCGTGAGCACTGAGCACCCAGCACCCTGAGCACTGAGCACACAGCACCCTGAGCACTGAGCACCCAGCACCCTGAGTACTGAGCACTGAGCACCCAGCACAACGAGCACTGAGCACCCAGCACCCTGAGTACTGAGCACTGAGCACCCAGCACCCCGAGCACTGAGCACCCAGCACCCTGAGCACTGAGCACCCAGCACCCGAGTACTGAGCACCCAGCACCCTGAGTACTGAGCACCCAGCACCCCGAGTACTGAGCGCCCAGCACCCCGAGTACTGAGCACCCAGCACCCTGAGCGCTGAGCACCCAGCACCTCGAGCACTGAGCACCCAGCACCCTGAATACTGATCACCCAGCACCCTGAGCACTGAGCACCCAGCACCCTGAGCACTGAGCACCCAGCACACTGAGCACTGAGCACCCAGCACCCTGAGTAGTGAGCACCCAACGTACTGAGCACCGAGCACCACGAGCACTGAGCACCCAGCACTCTGAGTACTGAGCACCGATCACCCGAGAACTGAGCACCCATCACCCTGAGTACTGAGCTCTGAGCACCCCGAGCACTGAGCACCCAGCACCCGGAGTACTGAGCACCCAGAACCCTGAGTACTAAGCACCGATCACCCTGAGTACTGAGCACCCAGTACCCTGAGCACTGAACACACAGCATCCTGAGTACTGAGCACCCCGAGCACTGAGCACCCAGCACCCTGAGCACTGAGCACCCAGCACCCTGAGTACTGAGCACCCAGCACCCTGAGTACTGAACACCCAGCACCCTGAGCACTGAGCACTGAGCACCCTGAGCACTGAGTACTGAGCACTGAGCAGCCTGAGCACTGAGCACCCAGCACCCTGAGTACTGAGCACCCAGCACCCCAAGCACTGAGCACCCAGCGCCCTGAGTACTGAGCACCCAGCACCCCGAGCACTGAGCACCCGGCTCCCCGAGCACTGAGCACTGAGCACCCTGAGCACTCAGCACACAGCACCGCGAGTACTGACCACTGAGCACCCTGAGCGCTGAGCACCCAGCACCCCGAGTACTGAGCCCTGAGCACCCTGAGTACTGAGCACCCAGCACCCTGAGCACTGAGCACCCAGCACCCTGAGCACTGAGCACCCAGCACGCTGAGCAATGAGCACTGAGCACCCAGCACCCCGAGCACTGAACACCCAGCACCCTGAGTACTGAGCACTGAGCAACCAGCACCCCCAGCACTGAGCACCCAGCACCCTGAGTACTGAGCACCCAGCACCCTGAGCAATGAGCACCCTGAGTACTGAGCACCCAGCACCCTGAGTACTAAGCACCGAGGACCCTCAGTACTGAGCACCCAGTACCCTGAGCACTGAACACACAGCACCCTGAGTACTGAGCACCCCGAGCACTGAGCACCCAGCACCCTGAGCACTGAGGACCCAGCACCCTGAGTACTGTGCATCCAGCACCCCGAGCACTGAGCACCCAGCACCCTGAGTACTGAGCATCCAGCAACCCGAGCACTGAGCACCCAGCACCCTGAGTACTGAGTACTGAGCACCCAGCACCCAGAGCACTGAGCACCCAGCACCCTGGGTACTGAGCACTGAGTACCCAGCACCCCGAGCACTGAGCACCCAGCACACTGAGCACTGAGCACCCTGAGTACTGAGCACCCAGCACCCTGAGCACTGATCACCCAGCACCCAGAGCACTGAGCACTGAGCACCCTGAGAACTGAGCACTGAGCACCCTGAGCAATGAGCACCGAGCACCCTGAGTACTGAGCACTGGGCACCCTGAGCACTGAGCACCCTGCTCCCTGAGTACTGAGCACCCAGCACCCTGAGCACTGAGCACCCAGCACCCTGAGCACAGAGCACCCAGCACGCTGAGTACTGAGCACTGAGCACCCTGAGTACTGAGCACCGAGCACCCTGAGCACTGAGCACCCAGCACGCTGAGTACTGAGCACTGAGCACCCTGAGTACTGAGCACCCAGCACCCTGAGTTCTGAGCACCCAGCACCCTGAGCACTTAGCACCCAGCACAACGAGTACTGAGCACCCAGCACCCTGAGGACTGAGCACTGAGCACCCAGCACCCCGAGCACTGAGCACCCAGCGCCCTGAGCACTGAGCACCCAGCACACTGAGCAGTGCGCACCCAGCACCCCGAGCACTGAGCACCCAGCACCCTGAGTACTGAGCACTGAGCACCCAGCACCCCGAGCACTGAGCACCCAGCACCCTGAGCACTGAGTACCCAGCACCCGAGTACTGAGCACCCAGCACCCTGAGTACTGAGCACCCAGAACCCTGAGTACTGAGCGCCCAGCACCCTGAGCACTGAGCACCCAGCACCCCGAGCACTGAGCACCCAGCACCCTGAGTACTGAGCACTGAGCACCCAGCACCCCGAGCACTGAGCACCCAGCACCCTGAGTACTGAACACTGAGCACCCTGAGCACTGAGCACTGAGCACCCTGAGCACTGAGTACTGAGCACTGAGCACCCTGAGCACTGAGCACCCAGCACCCTGAGTACTGAGCACCCAGTACCCTGAGCACCCAGTACCCTGAGCACTGAACACACAGCATCCTGAGTACTGAGCACCCCGAGCACTGAGCACCCAGCACCCTGAGCACTGAGCACACAGCACCCTGAGCACTGAGCACCCAGCACACTGAGCACTGAGCACCCAGCACCCTGAGCAATGAGCACTGAGCACCCAGCACCCCGAGCACTGAACACCCAGCACCCTGAGTACTGAGCACTGAGAACCCAGCACCCCGAGCACTGAGCACCCAGCACCCTGAGTACTGAGCACCCAGCACCCTGAGCAATGAGCACTTTGAGTACTGAGCACCCAGCACCCTGAGCAATGAGCACCCTGAGTACTGAGCACCCAGCACCCTGAGTACTAAGCACCGAGGACCCTCAGTACTGAGCACCCAGTACCCTGAGCACTGAACACACAGCACCCTGAGTACTGAGCACCCCGAGCACTGAGCACCCAGCACCCTGAGCACTGAGGACCCAGCACCCTGAGTACTGTGCATCCAGCACCCCGAGCACTGAGCACCCAGCACCCTGAGTACTGAGCATCCAGCAACCCGAGCACTGAGCACCCAGCACCCCGAGTACTGAGCACTGAGCACCCTGAGTACTGAGCACCCAGCACCCTGAGCACTGAGTACCCAGCACCCTGAGCACTGAGCACCCAGCACCCGGAGTACTGAGCACCCAGCACCCTGAGTACTAAGCACCGAGCACCCTGAGTACTGAGCACCCAGCACCCTGAGCACTGAACACACAGCACCCTGAGTACTGAGCACCTCGAGCACTGAGCACCCAGCACCCTGAGTACTGAGCACCGAGCACCCCGAGCACTGAGCACCCAGCACCGCGAGCACTGAGCACCCAGCACCCTGAGCACTGAGCACCCAGCACCCTGAGTAATGAGCACCCAGCACCCTGAGTACTGAGCACCCAGCACCCTGAGCACTGAGTACCCAGCACCCTGAGCACTGAGCACCCAGCACCCTGAGCACTGAGCACACAGCACCCTGAGCACTGAGCACCCAGCACCCTGAGTACTGAGCACTGAGCACCCAGCACAACGAGCACTGAGCACCCAGCACCCTGAGTACTGAGCACTGAGCACCCAGCACCCCGAGCACTGAGCACCCAGCACCCTGAGCACTGAGCACCCAGCACCCGAGTACTGAGCACCCAGCACCCTGAGTACTGAGCACCCAGCACCCCGAGTACTGAGCGCCCAGCACCCCGAGTACTGAGCACCCAGCACCCTGAGCGCTGAGCACCCAGCACCCCGAGCACTGAGCACCCAGCACCCTGAATACTGATCACCCAGCACCCTGAGCACTGAGCACCCAGCACCCTGAGCACTGAGCACCCAGCACACTGAGCACTGAGCACCCAGCACCCTGAGTAGTGAGCACCCAACGTACTGAGCACCGAGCACCACGAGCACTGAGCACCCAGCACTCTGAGTACTGAGCACCGATCACCCGAGAACTGAGCACCCATCACCCTGAGTACTGAGCTCCGAGCACCCCGAGCACTGAGCACCCAGCACCCGGAGTACTGAGCACCCAGCACCCTGAGTACTAAGCACCGATCACCCTGAGTACTGAGCACCCAGTACCCTGAGCACTGAACACACAGCATCCTGAGTACTGAGCACCCCGAGCACTGAGCACCCAGCACCCTGAGCACTGAGCACCCAGCACCCTGAGTACTGAGCACCCAGCACCCTGAGTACTGAACACCCAGCACCCTGAGCACTGAGCACTGAGCACCCTCAGCACTGAGTACTGAGCACTGAGCACCCTGAGCACTGAGCACCCAGCACCCTGAGTACTGAGCACCCAGCACCCCAAGCACTGAGCACCCAGCGCCCTGAGTACTGAGCACCCAGCACCCCGAGCACTGAGCACCCGGCACCCCGAGCACTGAGCACTGAGCACCCTGAGCACTCAGCACACAGCACCGCGAGTACTGACCACTGAGCACCCTGAGCACTGAGCACCCAGCACCCCGAGTACTGAGCCCTGAGCACCCTGAGTACTGAGCACCCAGCACCCTGAGCACTGAGCACCCAGCACCCTGAGCACTGAGCACCCAGCACGCTGAGCAATGAGCACTGAGCACCCAGCACCCCGAGCACTGAACACCCAGCACCCTGAGTACTGAGCACTGAGCAACCAGCACCCCCAGCACTGAGCACCCAGCACCCTGAGTACTGAGCACACAGCACCCTGAGCAATGAGCACCCTGAGTACTGAGCACTCAGCACCCTGAGTACTAAGCACCGAGGACCCTCAGTACTGAGCACCCAGTACCCTGAGGACTGAACACACAGCACCCTGAGTACTGAGCACCCCGAGCACTGAGCACCCAGCACCCTGAGCACTGAGGACCCAGCACCCTGAGTACTGTGCATCCAGCACCCCGAGCACTGAGCACCCAGCACCCTGAGTACTGAGCATCCAGCAACCCGAGCACTGAGCACCCAGCACCCTGAGTACTGAGTACTGAGCACCCAGCACCCAGAGCACTGAGCACCCAGCACCCTGGGTACTGAGCACTGAGTACCCAGCACCCCGAGCACTGAGCACCCAGCACACTGAGCACTGAGCACCCTGAGTACTGAGCACCCAGCACCCTGAGCACTGATCACCCAGCACCCAGAGCACTGAGCACTGAGCACCCTGAGAACTGAGCACTGAGCACCCTGAGCAATGAGCACCGAGCACCCTGAGTACTGAGCACTGGGCACCCTGAGCACTGAGCACCCTGCTCCCTGAGTACTGAGCACCCAGCACCCTGAGCACTGAGCATCCTGAGTACTAAGCACCCAGCACCCTGAGTACTGAGCACCCAGCACCCTGAGCACAGAGCACCCAGCACGCTGAGTACTGAGCACTGAGCACCCTGAGTACTGAGCACCGAGCACCCTGAGCACTGAGCACCCAGCACGCTGAGTACTGAGCACTGAGCACCCTGAGTACTGAGCACCCAGCACCCTGAGTTCTGAGCACCCAGCACCCTGAGCACTTAGCACCCAGCACAACGAGTACTGAGCACCCAGCACCCTGAGGACTGAGCACTGAGCACCCAGCACCCCGAGCACTGAGCACCCAGCGCCCTGAGCACTGAGCACCCAGCACCCTGAACAGTGCGCACCCAGCACCCCGAGCACTGAGCACCCAGCACCCTGAGTACTGAGCACTGAGCACCCAGCACCCCGATCACTGAGCACCCAGCACCCTGAGCACTGAGTACCCAGCACCCGAGTACTGAGCACCCAGCACCCTGAGTACTGAGCACCCAGAACCCTGAGTACTGAGCGCCCAGCACCCTGAGCACTGAGCACCCAGCACCCTGAGCACTGAGCACCCATCACCCTGAGTACTGAGCACTGAGCACCCAGCACCCCGAGCACTGAGCACCCAGCACCCTGAATACTGAACACTGAGCACCCAGCACCCCGAGCACTGAGCACCCAGCACCCCGAACACTGATCACCCAGCACCCGAGTACTGAGTACCCAGCACCCTGAGTACTGAGCACCCAGCACCCGAGTACTGAGCACCCAGCACCTTGAGTACTGAGCACCCAGCACCCTGAGTACTGAGCACCCAGCACCCTGAGCACTGAGCACCCAGCACCCCGAGCACTGAGCACCCAGCACCCTGAGTACTGAGCACCCAGCACCCTGAGCACTGAGCACCCAGCACCCTGTGCACTGAGCACCCAGCACACTGAGCACTGAGCACCCAGCACCCTGAGTAGTGAGCACCCAACGTACTGAGCACCGAGCACCCCGAGCACTGAGCACCCAGCACCCTGAGTACTGAGCACCCATCACCCCGAGAACTGAGCACCCAGCACCCTGAGTACTGAGCTCCGAGCACCACGAGCACTGAGCACCCAGCACCCGGATTACTGAGCAACCAGCACCCTGAGTACTAAGCACCGAGCACCCTGAGTACTAAGCACCCAGTACCCTGAGCACTGAACACACAGCACCCTGAGTACTGAGCACCCCGAGCACTGAGCACCCAGCACCCTGAGCACCCAGCACCCAGCACCCTGAGTACTGAGCACCCAGCATCCTGAGTACTGAACACCCAGCACCCTGAGCACTGAGCACTGAGCACCCTGAGCACTGAGTACTGAGCACTGAGCACCCTGAGCACTGAGCACCCAGCACCCCGAGTACTGAGCACCCAGCACCCCGAGCACTGAGCACCCAGGGCCCCGAGCACTGAGCACCCAGCACCCCGAGCACTGAGCACTGAGCACCCTGAGCACTGAGCACCCAGCACCCCGAGTACTGAGCACCCAGCACCCTGAGCACTGAGCACCCAGCACACTGAGTACTGAGCACTGAGCACCCAGCACCCTGAGCACTGAGCACCCAGCACCCTGAGTACTGAGCACCCAGTACCCTGAGCACTGAACACACAGCACCCTGAGTACTGAGCACCCGGAGCACTGAGCACCCAGCACCCTGAGCACTGAGCACCCAGCACCCTGAGTACTGAGCACCCAGCACCCTGAGCACTAAGCACCCAGCACCCTGAGCACTGAGCACCCAGCACCCTGAGCAATGAGCACTGAGCACCCAGGACCCCGAGCACTGAACACCCAGCACCCTGAGTACTGAGCACTGAGCACCCAGCACCCCGAGCACTGAGCACCCAGCACCCTGAGTACTGAGCACCCAGCACCCTGAGCAATGAGCACCCTGAGTACTGAGCACCCAGCACCCTGAGCAATGAGCACCCTGAGTACTGAGCACCCAGCACCCTGAGTACTAAGCACCGAGCACCCTCAGTACTGAGCACCCAGTACCCTGAGCACTGAACACACAGCACTCTGAGTACTGAGCACCCCGAGCACTGAGCACCCAGCACCCTGAGCACTGAGGACCCAGCACCCTGAGTACTGTGCATCCAGCACCCCGAGCACTGAGCACCCAGCACCCTGAGTACTGAGCATCCAGCAACCCGAGCACTGAGCACCCAGCACCCTGGGTACTGAGCACTGAGTACCCAGCACCCCGAGCACTGAACACCCAGCACCCTGAGCACTGAGCACCCTGAGTACTGAGCACCCAGCACCCTGAGCACTGAGCACCCTGAGTACTGAGCACCCAGCACCCTGAGCACTGAGCACCCAGCACCACGAGCACTGAGCACCCAGCACCCAGAGCACTGAGCACTGAGCACCCTGAGAACTGAGCACTGAGCACCCTGAGCACTGAGCACCGAGCACCCTGAGTACTGAGCACTGGGCACCCTGAGCACTGAGCACCCTGCTCCCTGAGTACTGAGCACCCAGCACCCTGAGCACTGAGGACCGAGCACCCTGAGTACTAAGCACCCAGCACCCTGAGTCCTGAGCACCCAGCACCCTGAGCACTGAGCACCCAGCACGCTGAGTACTGAGCACTGAGCACCCTGAGTACTGAGCACCGAGCACCCTGAGCACTGAGCACCCAGCACGCTGAGTACTGAGCACTGAGCACCCTGAGTACTGAGCACCCAGCACCCTGAGTTCTGAGCACCCAGCACCCTGAGCACTTAGCACCCAGCACAACGAGTACTGAGCACCCAGCACCCTGAGGACTGAGCACTGAGCACCCAGCACCCCGAGCACTGAGCACCCAGCGCCCTGAGCACTGAGCACCCAGCACCCTGAGCACTTAGCACCCAGCACAATGAGTACTGAGCACCCAGCACCCTGAGTACTGAGCACTGAGCACCCAGCACCCTGAGTACTGAGCGCCCAGCACCCTGAGCACTGAGCACCCAGCACCCCGAGCACTGAGCACCCAGCACCCCGAGCACTGAGCACCCAGCACCCTGAGTACTGAGCACTGAGCACCCAGCACCCCGAGCACTGAGCACCCAGCACCCTGAGTACTGAACACTGAGCACCCAGCACCCCGAGCACTGAGCACCCAGCACCCCGAACACTGAGCACCCAGCACCCGAGTACTGAGCACCCAGCACCCTGAGTACTGAGCACCCAGCACCCGAGTACTGAGCACCCAGCACCTTGAGTACTGAGCACCCAGCACCCTGAGTACTGAGCACCCAGCACCCTGAGCACTGAGCACCCAGCACCCCGAGCACTGAGCACCCAGCACCCTGAGTACTGAGCACCCAGCACCCTGAGCACTGAGCACCCAGCACCCTGTGCACTGAGCACCCAGCACACTGAGCACTGAGCACCCAGCACCCTGAGTAGTGAGCACCCAACGTACTGAGCACCGAGCACCCCGAGCACTGAGCACCCAGCACCCTGAGTACTGAGCACCGATCACCCCGAGAACTGAGCACCCAGCACCCTGAGTACTGAGCTCCGAGCACCCCGAGCACTGAGCACCCAGCACCCGGATTACTGAGCAACCAGCACCCTGAGTACTAAGCACCGAGCACCCTGAGTACTGAGCACCCAGTACCCTGAGCACTGAACACACAGCACCCTGAGTACTGAGCACCCCGAGCACTGAGCACCCAGCACCCTGAGCACCCAGCACCCAGCACCCTGAGTACTGAGCACCCAGCACCCTGAGTACTGAACACCCAGCACCCTGAGCACTGAGCACTGAGCACCCTGAGCACTGAGTACTGAGCACTGAGCACCCTGAGCACTGAGCACCCAGCACCCCGAGTACTGAGCACCCAGCACCCCGAGCACTGAGCACCCAGGGCCCCGAGCACTGAGCACCCAGCACCCCGAGCACTGAGCACTGAGCACCCTGAGCACTGAGCACCCAGCACCCCGAGTACTGAGCACCCAGCACCCTGAGCACTGAGCACCCAGCACACTGAGTACTGAGCACTGAGCACCCAGCACCCTGAGCACTGAGCACCCAGCACCCTGAGTACTGAGCACCCAGTACCCTGAGCACTGAACACACAGCACCCTGAGTACTGAGCACCCGGCGCACTGAGCACCCAGCACCCTGAGCACTGAGCTCCCAGCACCCTGAGTACTGAGCACCCAGCACCATGAGCACTAAGCACCCAGCACCCTGGGCACTGAGCACCCAGCACCCTGAGCAATGAGCACTGAGCACCCAGGACCCCGAGCACTGAACACCCAGCACCCTGAGTACTGAGCACTGAGCACCCAGCACCCCGAGCACTGAGCACCCAGCACCCTGAGTACTGAGCACCCAGCACCCTGAGCAATGAGCACCCTGAGTACTGAGCACCCAGCACCCTGAGCAATGAGCACCCTGAGTACTGAGCACCCAGCACCCTGAGTACTAAGCACCGAGCACCCTCAGTACTGAGCACCCAGTACCCTGAGCACTGAACACACAGCACTCTGAGTACTGAGCACCCCGAGCACTGAGCACCCAGCACCCTGAGCACTGAGGACCCAGCACCCTGAGTACTGTGCATCCAGCACCCCGAGCACTGAGCACCCAGCACCCTGAGTACTGAGCATCCAGCAACCCGAGCACTGAGCACCCAGCACCCTGAGTACTGAGTACTGAGCACCCAGCACCCAGAGCACTGAGCACCCAGCACCCTGGGTACTGAGCACTGAGTACCCAGCACCCCGAGCACTGCACACCCAGCACCCTGAGCACTGAGCACCCTGAGTACTGAGCACCCAGCACCCTGAGCACTGAGCACCCAGCACCACGAGCACTGAGCACCCAGCACCCAGAGCACTGAGCACTGAGCACCCTGAGAACTGAGCACTGAGCACCCTGAGCACTGAGCACCGAGCACCCTGAGTACTGAGCACTGGGCACCCTGAGCACTGAGCACCCTGCTCCCTGAGTACTGAGCACCCAGCACCCTGAGCACTGAGGACCGAGCACCCTGAGTACTAAGCACCCAGCACCCTGAGTCCTGAGCACCCAGCACCCTGAGCACTGAGCACCCAGCACGCTGAGTACTGAGCACTGAGCACCCTGAGTACTGAGCACCGAGCACCCTGAGCACTGAGCACCCAGCACGCTGAGTACTGAGCACTGAGCACCCTGAGTACTGAGCACCCAGCACCCTGAGTTCTGAGCACCCAGCACCCTGAGCACTTAGCACCCAGCACAACGAGTACTGAGCACCCAGCACCCTGAGGACTGAGCACTGAGCACCCAGCACCCCGAGCACTGAGCACCCAGCGCCCTGAGCACTGAGCACCCAGCACCCTGAGCACTTAGCACCCAGCACAACGAGTACTGAGCACCCAGCACCCTGAGTACTGAGCACTGAGCACCCAGCACCCTGAGTACTGAGCGCCCAGCACCCTGAGCACTGAGCACCCAGCACCCCGAGCACTGAGCACCCAGCACCCCGAGCACTGAGCACCCAGCACCCTGAGTACTGAGCACTGAGCACCCAGCACCCCGAGCACTGAGCACCCAGCACCCTGAGTACTGAACACTGAGCACCCAGCACCCCGAGCACTGAGCACCCAGCACCCCGAACACTGAGCACCCAGCACCCGAGTACTGAGCACCCAGCACCCTGAGTACTGAGCACCCAGCACCCGAGTACTGAGCACCCAGCACCTTGAGTACTGAGCACCCAGCACCCTGAGTACTGAGCACCCAGCACCCTGAGCACTGAGCACCCAGCACCCCGAGCACTGAGCACCCAGCACCCTGAGTACTGAGCACCCAGCACCCTGAGCACTGAGCACCCAGCACCCTGTGCACTGAGCACCCAGCACACTGAGCACTGAGCACCCAGCACCCTGAGTAGTGAGCACCCAACGTACTGAGCACCGAGCACCCCGAGCACTGAGCACCCAGCACCCTGAGTACTGAGCACCGATCACCCCGAGAACTGAGCACCCATCACCCTGAGTACTGAGCTCCGAGCACCCCGAGCACTGAGCACCCAGCACCCGGATTACTGAGCAACCAGCACCCTGAGTACTAAGCACCGAGCACCCTGAGTACTGAGCACCCAGTACCCTGAGCACTGAACACACAGCACCCTGAGTACTGAGCACCCCGAGCACTGAGCACCCAGCACCCTGAGCACCCAGCACCCAGCACCCTGAGTACTGAGCACCCAGCACCCTGAGTACTGAACACCCAGCACCCTGAGCACTGAGCACTGAGCACCCTGAGCACTGAGTACTGAGCACTGAGCACCCTGAGCACTGAGCACCCAGCACCCCGAGTAATGAGCACCCAGCACCCCGAGCACTGAGCACCCAGGGCCCCGAGCACTGAGCACCCAGCACCCCGAGCACTGAGCACTGAGCACCCTGAGCACTGAGCACCCAGCACCCCGAGTACTGAGCACCCAGCACCCTGAGCACTGAGCACCCAGCACACTGAGTACTGAGCACTGAGCACCCAGCACCCTGAGCACTGAGCACCCAGCACCCTGAGTACTGAGCACCCAGTACCCTGAGCACTGAACACACAGCACCCTGAGTACTGAGCACCCGGAGCACTGAGCACCCAGCACCCTGAGCACTGAGCACCCAGCACCCTGAGTACTGAGCACCCAGCACCCTGAGCACTAAGCACCCAGCACCCTGAGCACTGAGCACCCAGCACCCTGAGCAATGAGCACTGAGCACCCAGGACCCCGAGCACTGAACACCCAGCAACCTGAGTACTGAGCACTGAGCACCCAGCACCCCGAGCACTGAGCACCCAGCACCCTGAGTACTGAGCACCCAGCACCCTGAGCAATGAGCACCCTGAGTACTGAGCACCCAGCACCCTGAGCAATGAGCACCCTGAGTACTGAGCACCCAGCACCCTGAGTACTAAGCACCGAGCACCCTCAGTACTGAGCACCCAGTACCCTGAGCACTGAACACACAGCACTCTGAGTACTGAGCACCCCGAGCACTGAGCACCCAGCACCCTGAGCACTGAGGACCCAGCACCCTGAGTACTGTGCATCCAGCACCCCGAGCACTGAGCACCCAGCACCCTGAGTACTGAGCATCCAGCAACCCGAGCACTGAGCACCCAGCACCCTGATTACTGAGTACTGAGCACCCAGCACCCAGAGCACTGAGCACCCAGCACCCTGGGTACTGAGCACTGAGTACCCAGCAACCCGAGCACTGAACACCCAGCACCCTGAGCACTGAGCACCCTGAGTACTGAGCACCCAGCACCCTGAGCACTGAGCACCCAGCACCACGAGCACTGAGCACCCAGCACCCAGAGCACTGAGCACCCTGAGAACTGAGCACTGAGCACCCTGAGCACTGAGCACCGAGCACCCTGAGTACTGAGCACTGGGCACCCTGAGCACTGAGCACCCTGCTCCCTGAGTACTGAGCACCCAGCACCCTGAGCACTGAGGACCGAGCACCCTGAGTACTAAGCACCCAGCACCCTGAGTCCTGAGCACCCAGCACCCTGAGCACTGAGCACCCAGCACGCTGAGTACTGAGCACTGAGCACCCTGAGTACTGAGCACCGAGCACCCTGAGCACTGAGCACCCAGCACGCTGAGTACTGAGCACTGAGCACCCTGAGTACTGAGCACCCAGCACCCTGAGTTCTGAGCACCCAGCACCCTGAGCACTTAGCACCCAGCACAACGAGTACTGAGCACCCAGCACCCTGAGGACTGAGCACTGAGCACCCAGCACCCCGAGCACTGAGCACCCAGCGCCCTGAGCACTGAGCACCCAGCACCCTGAGCACTTAGCACCCAGCACAACGAGTACTGAGCACCCAGCACCCTGAGTACTGAGCACTGAGCACCCAGCACCCCGAGCACTGAGCACCCAGCACCCTGAGCACTGAGCACCCAGCACCCGAGTACTGAGCACCCAGCACCCTGAGTACTGAGCGCCCAGCACCCTGAGCACTGAGCACCCAGCACCCCGAGCACTGAGCACCCAGCACCCTGAGTACTGAGCACTGAGCACCCAGCACCCTGAGCACTGAGCACCCAGCACCCTGAGCACTGAGCACCCAGCACCCCGAGCACTGAGCACCCAGCACCCTGAGTACTGAGCACTGAGCACCCAGCACCCCGAGCACTGAGCACCCAGCACCCTGAACACTGAGCACCCAGCACCCGAGTACTGAGCACCCAGCACCCTGAGTACTGAGCACCCAGCACCCGAGTACTGAGCACCCAGCACCCTGAGTACTGAGCACCCAGCACCCTGAGTACTGAGCACCCAGCACCCTGAGCACTGAGCACCCAGCACCCCGAGCACTGAGCACCCAGCACCCTGAGTACTGAGAACCCAGCACACTGAGCACTGAGCACCCAGCACCCTGAGCACTGAGCACCCAGCACACTGAGCACTGAGCACCCAGCACCCTGAGTAGTGAGCACCCAACGTACTGAGCACCGAGCACCCCGAGCACTGAGCACCCAGCACCCTGAGTACTGAGCACCGATCACCCCGAGAACTGAGCACCCAGCACCCTGAGTACTGAGCTCCGAGCACCCCGAGCACTGAGCACCCAGCACCCGGATTACTGAGCAACCAGCACCCTGAGTACTAAGCACCGAGTACCCTGAGTACTGAGCACCCAGTACCCTGAGCACTGAACACACAGCACCCTGAGTACTGAGCACCCCGAGCACTGAGCACCCAGCACCCTGAGCACTGAGCACCCAGCACCCTGAGTACTGAGCACCCAGCACCCTGAGTACTGAACACCCAGCACCCTGAGCACTGAGCACTGAGCACCCTGAGCACTGAGTACTGAGCACTGAGCACCCTGAGCACTGAGCACCCAGCACCCCGAGTACTGAGCACCCAGCACCCGGAGCACTGAGCACCCAGCGCCCCGAGCACTGAGCACCCAGCACCCCGAGCACTGAGCACTGAGCACCCTGAGCACTGAGCACACAGCACCCCGAGTACTGAGCATTGAGCAGCCTGAGCACTGAGCACACAGCACCCCGAGTACTGAGCACCCAGCACCCTGAGCACTGAGCACCCAGCACACTGAGTACTGAGCACTGAGCACCCAGCACCCTGAGCACTGAGCACCCAGCACCCTGAGTACTGAGCACCCAGTACCCTGAGCACTGAACACACAGCACCCTTAGTACTGAGCACCCGGAGCACTGAGCACCCAGCACCCTGAGCACTGAGCACCCAGCACCCTGAGTACTGAGCACCCAGCACCCTGAGTACTGAACACCCAGCACCCTGAGAACTGAGCACTGAGCACCGTGAGCACTGAGTACTGAGCACTGAGCACCCTGAGCACTGAGCACCCCGCACCCCGAGTACTGAGCACCCAGCACACCGAGCACTGAGCACCCAGCGCCCCGAGCACTGAGCACCCAGCACCCCGAGCACTGAGCACTGAGCACCCTGAGCACTGAGCACCCAGCACCCCGAGTACTGAGCACTGAGGACCCTGAGCACTGAGCACCCAGCACCCCGAGTACTGAGCACTGAGCACCCTGAGTACTGAGCACCCAGCACCCTGAGCACTGAGTACCCAGCACCCTGAGCACTGAGCACCCAGCACCCTGAGCACTGAGCACCCAGCACCCTGAGCACTGAGCACCCAGCACCCTGAGTACTGAGCACTGAGCTCCCAGCACCCCGAGCACTGAACACCCAGCACCCTGAGTACTGAGCACTGAGCACCCAGCACCCCGAGCACTGAGCAACCAGCACCCTGAGCACTGAGCACCCAGCAACCGAGTACTGAGCACCCAGCACCCTGAGTACTGAGCACCCAGCACCCTGAGTACTGAGCACCCAGCACAACGAGCACTGAGCACCCAGCACCCTGAGTACTGAGCACCCAGCACCCTGAGCACCGAGCACCCAGCACCCTGAGCACTGAGCACCCAGCACCCTGAGTAGTGAGCACCCAACGTACTGAGCACCGAGCACCCCGAGCACTGAGCACCCAGCACCCTGAGTACTGAGCACTGAGCACCCCGAGCACTGAGCACACAGCACCCTGAGTACTGAGCTCTGAGCACCCTGAGCACTGAGCACCCAGTGCCCCGAGCACCGAGCACCCTGAGCACTGAGCACCCAGCACCCTGAGCAATGAGCACCCTGAGTACTGAGCACGCAGCACCTTGAGCGCTGAGCACCAAGAACCCCGAGCACTGAGCACCCAGCATCCGGAGTACTGAGCACCCAGCACCCTGAGTACTAAGCACCGAGCACCCTGAGTACTGAGCACCCAGCACCCTGACCATGAACACACAGCACCCTGAGTACTGAGCAACTCGAGCACTGAGCACCCAGCACCCTGAGTATTGAGCAACGAGCACCCCGAGCACTGAGCACCCAGCACCGCGAGCACTGAGCACATAGCACCCCGAGCACTGAGCACCCAGCACCCCGAGTACTGAGCACTGAGGACCCTGAGCACTGAGCACCCAGCACCCCGAGTACTGAGCACTGAGCACCCTGAGTACTGAGCACCCAGCACCCTGAGCACTGAGTACCCAGCACCCTGAGCACTGAGCACCCAGCACCCTGAGCACTGAGCACCCAGCACCCTGAGCACTGAGCACCCAGCACCCTGAGTACTGAGCACTGAGCTCCCAGCACCCCGAGCACTGAACACCCAGCACCCTGAGTACTGAGCACTGAGCACCCAGCACCCCGAGCACTGAGCAACCAGCACCCTGAGCACTGAGCACCCAGCAACCGAGTACTGAGCACCCAGCACCCTGAGTACTGAGCACCCAGCACCCTGAGTACTGAGCACCCAGCACAACGAGCACTGAGCACCCAGCACCCTGAGTACTGAGCACCCAGCACCCTGAGCACCGAGCACCCAGCACCCTGAGCACTGAGCACCCAGCACCCTGAGTAGTGAGCACCCAACGTACTGAGCACCGAGCACCCCGAGCACTGAGCACCCAGCACCCTGAGTACTGAGCACTGAGCACCCCGAGCACTGAGCACACAGCACCCTGAGTACTGAGCTCTGAGCACCCTGAGCACTGAGCACCCAGTGCCCCGAGCACCGAGCACCCTGAGCACTGAGCACCCAGCACCCTGAGCAATGAGCACCCTGAGTACTGAGCACGCAGCACCTTGAGCGCTGAGCACCAAGAACCCCGAGCACTGAGCACCCAGCATCCGGAGTACTGAGCACCCAGCACCCTGAGTACTAAGCACCGAGCACCCTGAGTACTGAGCACCCAGCACCCTGACCATGAACACACAGCACCCTGAGTACTGAGCAACTCGAGCACTGAGCACCCAGCACCCTGAGTATTGAGCAACGAGCACCCCGAGCACAGAGCACCCAGCACCGCGAGCACTGAGCACATAGCACCCCGAGCACTGAGCACCCAGCACCCTTAGTACTGAGTACCCAGCACCCTGAGCACTGAGCACCCAGCACTATGAGCACTGAGCACACAGCACCCTGAGCACTGAGCACCCAGCACCCTGAGTACTGAGCACTGAGCACCCAGCACCCCGAGGACTGAGCACCCAGCACCCTGAGTACTGAGCACCGAGCACCCGAGCACTGAGCACCCAGCACCCTGAGTACTGAGCTCCGAGCACCTCAAGCACTGAGCACCCAGCGCCCCGAGCACCGAGCACCCTGAGCACTGAGCAACCAGCACCCTGAGTACTGAGCACCCAGCACCCTGAGCAATGAGCACCCTGAGTACTGAGCACCCAGCACCTTGAGCACTGAGCACCGAGCACCCCGAGCACTGAGCACCCAGCACCCCGAGCACTGAGCACCCAGCACCCTGAGCACTGAGCACCCAGCACCCGAGTACTGAGCACCCAGCACCCTGAGTACTGAGCACCCAGCACCCTGAGTACTGAGCACCCAGCACCCCGAGTACTGAGCACCCAGCACCCTGAGCACTGAGCACCCAGCACCCCGAGCACTGAACACCCAGCACCCTGAGTACTGAGCACCCAGCACCCTGAGCACTGAACACACAGCACCCTGAGTACTGAGCACTTCGAGCACTGAGCACCCAGCACCCTGAGTACTGAGCACCGGGCACCCCGAGCACTGAGCACCCAGCACCGCGAGCAATGAGCACCCAGCACCCCGAGCACTGAGCACCCAGCACCGTGAGTACTGAGCACCCAGCACCCTGAGTAGTGAGCACCCAACGTACTGAGCACCCAGCACCCTGAGCACTGAGCACCCAGCACCCCGAGCACTGAGCACCCAGCACCCTGAGTACTGAGCACCCAGCACACTGAGCACTGAGCACCCAGCACCCTGAGCACTGAGCACCCAGCACACTGAGCACTGAGCACCCAGCACCCTGAGTAGTGAGCACCCAACGTACTGAGCACCGAGCACCCCGAGCACTGAGCACCCAGCACCCTGAGTACTGAGCACCGATCACCCCGAGAACTGAGCACCCAGCACCCTGAGTACTGAGCTCCGAGCACCCCGAGCACTGAGCACCCAGCACCCGGATTACTGAGCAACCAGCACCCTGAGTACTAAGCACCGAGTACCCTGAGTACTGAGCACCCAGTACCCTGAGCACTGAACACACAGCACCCTGAGTACTGAGCACCCCGAGCACTGAGCACCCAGCACCCTGAGCACTGAGCACCCAGCACCCTGAGTACTGAGCACCAAGCACCCTGAGTACTGAACACCCAGCACCCTGAGCACTGAGCACTGAGCACCCTGAGCACTGAGTACTGAGCACTGAGCACACTGAGCACTGAGCACCCAGCACCCCGAGTACTGAGCACCCAGCACCACGAGCACTGAGCACCCAGCGCCCCGAGCACTGAGCACCCAGCACCCCGAGCACTGAGCACTGAGCACCCTGAGCACTGAGCACACAGCACCCCGAGTACTGAGCATTGAGCAGCCTGAGCACTGAGCACACAGCACCCCGAGTACTGAGCACCCAGCAACCTGAGCACTGAGCACCCAGCACACTGAGTACTGAGCACTGAGCACCCAGCACCCTGAGCACTGAGCACCCAGCACCCTGAGTACTGAGCACCCAGTACCCTGAGCACTGAACACACAGCACCCTGAGTACTGAGCACCCGGAGCACTGAGCACCCAGCACCCTGAGCACTGAGCACCAAGCACCCTGAGTACTGTGCACCCAGCACCCTGAGTACTGAACACCCAGCACCCTGAGCACTGAGCACTGAGCACCGTGAGCACTGAGTACTGAGCACTGAGCACCCTGAGCACTGAGCACCCCGCACCCCGAGTACTGAGCACCCAGCACACCGAGCACTGAGCACCCAGCGCCCCGAGCACTGAGCACCCAGCACCCCGAGCACTGAGCACTGAGCACCCTGAGCACTGAGCACCCAGCACCCCGAGTACTGAGCACTGAGGACCCTGAGCACTGAGCACCCAGCACCCCGAGTACTGAGCACTGAGCACCCTGAGTACTGAGCACCCAGCACCCTGAGCACTGAGTACCCAGCACCCTGAGCACTGAGCACCCAGCACCCTGAGCACTGAGCACCCAGCACCCTGAGCACTGAGCACCCAGCACCCTGAGTACTGAGCACTGAGCTCCCAGCACCCCGAGCACTGAACACCCAGCACCCTGAGTACTGAGCACTGAGCACCCAGCACCCCGAGCACTGAGCACCCAGCACCCTGAGCACTGAGCACCCAGCACCCTGAGCACTGAGCACCCAGCACCCTGAGTACTGAGCACTGAGCTCCCAGCACCCCGAGCACTGAACACCCAGCACCCTGAGTACTGAGCACTGAGCACCCAGCACCCCGAGCACAGAGCACCCAGCACCCTGAGCACTGAGCACCCAGCACCCGAGTACTGAGCACCCAGCACCCTGAGTACTGAGCACCCAGCACCCTGAGTACTGAGCACTGAGTACCCCGAGCACTGAGCACACAGCACCCTGAGTACTGAGCTCTGAGCACCCTGAGCACTGAGCACCCAGTGCCCCGAGCACCGAGCACCCTGAGCACTGAGCACCCAGCACCCTGAGCAATGAGCACCCTGAGTACTGAGCACGCAGCACCTTGAGCGCAGAGCACCGAGAACCCCGAGCACTGAGCACCCAGCATCCGGAGTACTGAGCACCCAGCACCCTGAGTACTAAGCACCGAGCACCCTGAGTACTGAGCACCCAGCACCCTGAGCACTGAACACACAGCACCCTGAGTACTGAGCAACTCGAGCACTGAGCACCCAGCACCCTGAGTATTGAGCAACGAGCACCCCGAGCACTGAGCACCCAGCACCGCGAGCACTGAGCACATAGCACCCCGAGCACTGAGCACCCAGCACCCCGAGCACTGAGCACCCAGCACCGCGAGCACTGAGCACATAGCACCCCGAGCACTGAGCACCCAGCACACTTAGTACTGAGTACCCAGCACCCTGAGCACTGAGCACCCAGCACTATGAGCACTGAGCACACAGCACAATGAGCACTGAGCACCAAGCACCGTGAGTACTGAGCACTGAGCACCCAGCACCCCGAGCACTGAGCACCCAGCACCCTCAGTACTGAGCACCGAGCACCCGAGCACTGAGCACCCAGCACCCTGAGTACTGAGCTCCGAGCACCTCAAACACTGAGCACCCAGCGCCCCGAGCACCGAGCACCCTGAGCACTGAGCAACCAGCACCCTGAGTACTGAGCACCCAGCACCCTGAGCAATGAGCACCCTGAGTACTGAGCACCCAGCACCTTGAGCACTGAGCACCGAGCACCCCGAGCACTGAGCACCCAGCACCCCGAGCACTGAGCACCCAGCACCCTGAGCACTGAGCACCCAGCACCCGAGTACTGAGCACCCAGCACCCTGAGTACTGAGCACCCAGCACCCTTAGTACTGAGCACCCAGCACCCCGAGTACTGAGCACCCAGCACCCTGAGCACTGAGCACCCAGCACCCCGAGCACTGAACACCCAGCACCCTGAGTACTGAGCACCCAGCACCCTGAGCTCTGAACACACAGCACCCTGAGTACTGAGCACCTCGAGCACTGAGCACCCAGCACCCTGAGTACTGAGCACCGGGCACCCCGAGCACTGAGCACCCAGCACCGCGAGCAATGAGCACCCAGTACCCCGAGCACTGAGCACCCAGCACCGTGAGTACTGAGCACCCAGCACCCTGAGTAGTGAGCACCCAACGTACTGAGCACTGAGCACCCCGAGCACTGAGCACCCAGCACCCTGAGTACTGAGCACTGAGCACCCCGAGCACTGAGCACACAGCACCCTGAGTACTGAGCTCTGAGCAACCTGAGCAATGAGCACCCAGCACCCCGAGCACTGAGCACCCAGCACCCTGAGCACTGAGTACCCAGCACCCTGTGCACTGAGCACCCAGCACCCTGAGCACTGAGCACACAGCACCCTGAGCACTGAGCACCCAGCACCCTGAGTTCTGAGCACTGAGCACCCAGCACCCCGAGCACTGAGCACCCAGCACCCTGAGTACTGAGCACTGAGCACCCAGCACCCCGAGCACTGAGCACCCAGCACCCTGAGCACTGAGCACCCAGCACCTGAGTACTGAGCACCCAGAACCCTGAGTACTGAGCACCCAGCACCCTGAGTACTGAGCACCCAGCACCCCGAGTACTGAGCACCCAGCACCCTGAGTACTGAGCACCCAGCACCCTGAGCACTGAGCACCCAGCACCGTGAGTACTGAGCACCCAGCACCCTGAGCACCCAGCACCCTGAGCACTGAGCACCCAGCACCCTGAGCACTGAGCTCCCATCACCCTGAGTAGTGAGCACCCAACGTACTGAGCACCGAGCAACCCGAGCACTGAGCACCCAGCACCCTGAGTACTGAGCACCGATCACCCCGAGCACTGAGCACCCAGCACCCTGAGTACTGAGCTCCGAGCACCCCGAGCACTGAGCACCCAGCGCCCCGAGCACTGAGCACCCAGCACCCTGAGCACTGAGCACCCAGCGTACTGAGCACCGAGCACCCAGCACCCTGAGTACTGAGCACCCATCACCCTGAGCACTGAGCACCCAGCACCCTGAGTACTGAGCACCGAGCACCCCGAGAACTGAGCACCCAGCACCCCGAGCACTGAGCACGGAGCAGCCCGAGCACTGAGCACCCAGCACCCCGAGCACTGAGCACCCAGCACCGCGAGCACTGAGTACCCAGCACCCCGAGCACTGAGCACCCAGCACCCCGAGCACCGAGCACCCTGAGTACTAAGCACTGAGCACCCTGAACACTGAGCACCCAGCACCCTGAGCACTGAGCACCCAGCACCCTGAGTACTGAGCACCCAGCACCCCGAGCACTGAGCACCCAGCACCCTGAGTACTTAGCACCCAGCACCCTGAGCACTGAGCACCGAGCACCCTGAGCACTGAGCACCCAGCACCCTGAGGACTGAGCACCAAGCACCCCGAGCACTGAGCACCCAGCACCCTGAGCACTGAGCACCCTGAGAACTGAGCACTGAGCACCCTGAGTACTGGGCACTGAGCACCTTGAGTACTGAGCACCTAGCACACTGAGTACTGAGCACCCAGCACCCTGAGCACTGAGCACCGAGCACCCTGAGCTCTGAGCACCCAGCAACCTGAGCACTGAGCAGCCAGCACCCCGAGCAGTGAGCACCCAGCACCCTGAGCACTGAGCACCCTGAGTACTGAGCACTGAGCTCCCTGAGTACTGAGCACTGAGCACTCTGAGTACTGAGCACCCCGCACCCTGAGTACTGAGCACCCAGCACCCTGAGCAATGAGCACCCTGAGTACTGAGCACCCAGCACCTTGAGCACTGAGCACCGAGCACGCCGAGCACTGAGCACCCAGCACCCTGAGCACTGAGCACCCAGCACCCGAGTACTGAGCACCCAGCACCCCGAGTACTGAGCACCCAGCACCCCGAGTACTGAGCACACAGCACCCTGAGCACTGAGCACCCAGCACCCCGAGCACTGAGCACCCAGCACCCTGAGTACTGAGCACCCAGCACCCTGAGCACTGAACACACAGCACCCTGAGTACTGAGCACCTCGAGCACTGAGCACCCAGCACCCCGAGCACTGATCACCCAGCACCGCGAGCAATGAGCACCCAGCACACTGAGCACTGAGCACCCAACACCCTGAGCACTGAGCACCCAGCACCCTGAATTCTACGCACTGAGCACCCAGCACCCCGAGCACTGAGCACCCAGCACCCTGAGTAAGGAGCACTGAGCACCCAGCACCCCGAGCACTGAGCACCCAGCACCCTGAGCACTGAGCACCCAGCACCCGATTACAGAGCACCCAGCACACTGAGTACTGAGCACCCAGCACCCTGAGTACTGAGCACCCAGCACCCTGAGTACTGAGCACCCAGCACCCTGAGTACTGAGCACCCAGCACCCTGAGCACTGAGCACCCAGCACCCTGAGTACTGAGCACCCAGCACCCTGAGCACTGAGCACCCAGCACAGTGAGCACTGAGCACCCAGCACCCTGAGCACTGAGCACCCAGCACCCTGAGAAGTGAGCAACCAACGTACTGAGCACCGAGCACCCCGAGCACTGAGCACCCAGCACCCTGAGCACTGAGCACCCAGCACCCTGAGTACTGAGCACCCAGCACCCTGAGCACTGAGCACCCAGCACACTGAGCACTGAGCACCCAGCACCCTGAGTACTGAGCACCCAGCACCCTGAGCAATGAGCACCCTGAGTACTGAGCACCCAGCACCCTGAGCAATGAGCACCCTGAGTACTGAGCACCCAGCACCCTGAGTACTAAGCACAGAGCACCCTCAGTACTGAGCACCCAGTACCCTGAGCACTGAACACACAGCACCCTGAGTACTGAGCACCCCGAGCACTGAGCACCCAGCACCCTGAGCACTGAGGACCCAGCACCCTGAGTACTGTGCATCCAGCACCCCGAGCACTGAGCACCCAGCACCCTGAGTACTGAGCATCCAGCACCCCGAGCACTGAGCACCCAGCACCCTGAGTACTGAGTACTGAGCACCCAGCACTCAGAGCACTGAGCACCCAGCACCCTGGGTACTGAGCACTGAGTACCCAGCACCCCGAGCACTGAGCACCCAGCACCCTGAGCACTGAGCACCCTGAGTACTGAGCACCCAGCACCCTGAGCACTGAGCACACAGCACCCCGAGCACTGAGCACCCAGCACCCAGAGCACTGAGCACTGAGCACCCTGAGAACTGAGCACTGAGCACCCTGAGCACTGAGCACCGAGCACCCTGAGTACTGAGCACTGAGCACCCTGAGCACTGAGCACCCTGCTCCCTGAGTACTGAGCACCCAGCACCCTGAGCACTGAGGACCGAGCACCCTGAGTACTAAGCACCCAGCTCCCTGAGCACTGAGCAACCAGCACCCTGAGCACTGAGCACCCAGCAGGCTAAGTACTGAGCACTGAGCACCCTGAGTACTGAGCACCGAGCACCCTGAGCACTGAGCACCCAGCACGCTGAGTACTGAGCACTGAGCACCCTGAGTTCTGAGCACCCAGCACCCTGAGTTCTGAGCACCCAGCACGCTGAGCACTTAGCGCCCAGCACAACGAGTACTGAGCACCCCGCACCCTGAGGACTGAGCACTGAGCACCCAGCACCGCGAGCACTGAACAACCAGGACCCTGAGTACTGAGCACTGAGCACCCAGCACCCTGAGCACTGAGCACGCAGCACCTTGAGCACTGAGCACCGAGAAACCCGAGCACTGATCACCCAGCACCCGGAGTACTGAGCACCCAGCACCCTGAGTACTAAGCACCGAGCACCCTGAGTACTGAGCACCCAGCACAATGAGCACTGAACACACAGTACCCTGAGTACTGAGCACCTCGAGCACTGAGCACCCAGCACCCTGAGTACTGAGCACCGAGCACCCCGAGAACTGAGCACCCAGCACCGCGAGCACTGAGCACCCAGCACCCGAGCACTGAGCACCCAGCACCCTGAGTAATGAGCACCCAGCACCCTGAGTACTCAGCACCCAGCACCCCGAGCACTGAGCACCCAGCACCCTGAGTACTGAGCACCCAGCACCCTGAGCACCGAGCACCCAGCACCCTGAGCACTGAGCACCCAGCACCCTGAGTAGTGAGCACCCAACGTACGGAGCACCGAGCACCCCGAGCACTGAGCACCCAGCACCCTGAGTACTGAGCACCGAGCACCCCGAGCACTGAGCACCCAGCACCCTGAGTACTGAGCTCTGAGCACCCTGAGCACTGAGCACCCAGTGCCCCGAGCACCGAGCACCCTGAGCACTGAGCACCCAGCACCCTGAGCAATGAGCACCCTGAGTACTGAGCACCCAGTACCTTGTGCACTGAGCACCGAGAACCCCGAGCACAGAGCACCCAGCACCCGGAGTACTGAGCACCCAGCACCCTGAGTACTAAGCACCGAGCACCCTGAGTACTGAGCACCCAGCACCCTGAGCACTGAACACACAGCACCCTGAGTACTGAGCACTTCGAGCACTGAGCACCCAGCACCCTGAGTACTGAGCACCCAGCACCCAGAGAATGAGCACCCAGCACCCTGAGTATTGAGAACCGAGCACCGTGAGTACTGAGCACCCAGCACCCTGAGTACTGAGCACCCAGCACCCCGAGCACTGAGCACCCAGCACCCCGAGCCCTGAGCACCCAGCACCCAGAGAATGAGCACCCAGCACCCTGAGTATTGAGAACCGAGCACCGTGAGTACTGAGCACCCAGCACACTGAGCACTGAGCACCCAGCACCCCGAGTACTGTGCACCCAGCACCCCGAGCACTGAGCAACCAGCACCCCGAGAATGAGCACCCAGCACCCTGAGTACTGAGCTCCCAGCACCCCGAGCACTGAGCACCCAGCACCCTGAGTACTGAGCACTGAGCACCCAGCACCCTGAGCACTGAGCACCCAGCACCTTGAGCACTGAGCACCGAGAACCCCGAGCACTGATCACCCAGCACCCGGAGTACTGAGCACCGAGCACCCCGAGCACTGAGCACCCAGCACCCTGAGTACTGAGCTCTGAGCACCCTGAGCACTGAGCACCCAGTGCCCCGAGCACCGAGCACCCTGAGCACTGAGCACCCAGCACCCTGAGCAATAAGCACCCTGAGTACTGATCACCCAGCACCTTGAGCACTGAGCACCGAGCACCCCGAGCACTGAGCACCCAGCACCCTGAGTACTGAGCACCGAGCACCCCGAGCACTGAGCACCCAGCACCCTGAGTACTGAGCTCTGAGCACCCTGAGCACTGAGCACCCAGTGCCCCGAGCACCGAGCACCCTGAGCACTGAGCACCCAACACCCTGAGCAATGAGCACCCTGAGTACTGAGCACCCAGCACCTTGAGCACTGAGCACCGAGAACCCCGAGCACTGAGCACCCAGCACCCGGAGTACTGAGCACCCAGCACCCTGAGTACTAAGCACCGAGCACCCTGAGTACTGAGCACCCAGCACCCTGAGCACTGAACACACAGCACACTGAGTACTGAGCACTTCGAGCACTGAGCACCCAGCACCCTGAGTACTGAGCACGGAGCACCCCGAGCACTGAGCACCCAGCACCGCGAGCCCTGAGCACATAGCACCCCGAGCACTGAGCACCCAGCACCCCGAGCACTGAGCACCCAGCACCGCGAGCACTGAGCACATAGCACCCCGAGCACTGAGCACCCAGCACTCTTAGTACTGAGTACCCAGCACCCTGAGCACTGAGCACCCAGCACGCTGAGCACTGAGCACACAGCACCCTGAGCACTGAGCACCCAGCACCCTGAGTACTGAGCACTGAGCACCCAGCACCCCGAGCACTGAGCACCCAGCACCCTGAGTATTGAGCACCGAGCACCCCGAGCACTGAGCACCCAGCACCCTGAGTACTGAGCTCAGAGCACCCCAAGCACTGAGCACCCAGTGCCCCGAGCACCGAGCACCCTGAGCACTGAGCACCCAGCACCCTGAGTACTGAGCACCCAGCACCCTGAGCAATGAGCACCCTGAGTACTGAGCACCCAGCACCTTGACCACTGAGCGCCGAGCACCCCGAGCACTGAGCACCCAGCGCCCCGAGCACTGAACACCCAGCGCCCCGAGCACTGAGCACCCAGCACCCTGAGCACTGAGGACCCAGCACCCTGAGCACTGAGCACCCAGCACCCTGAGTACTGAGCACCGAGCACCCCGAGCACTGAGCACCCAGCACCCTGAGTACTGAGCACCCAGCAGCCTGAGTACTGAGCACCCAGCACCCCGAGCACTGAGCACCCAGCACCCTGAGTACTGAGCACCGAGCACCCCGAGCAATGAGCACCCAGCACCCTGAGTACTGAGAACCAAGCACCCTGAGTAATGAGCACCCATCACGCTGTGCACTGAGCACCCAGCACCCGAGTACTGAGCACCCAGCACCCGGAGTACTGAGCACCCAACATACTGAGCACCGAGCACCCCGAGCACTGAGCAACCAGCACCCTGAGTACTGAGCACCGAGCACCCCGAGCACTGAGCACCCAGCGCCCCAAGCACTGAGCACCCAGCACCCCGAGCACTGAGCACCCAGCACCCCGAGCAATGAGCACCCAGCATCCTGAGAAATGAGCACCCAGCACCCTGAGTACTGAGCACCCAGCACCCCGAGCACTGAGCACGCAGCACCCTGAGCACTGAGCACCCAGCACCCTGAGTACTGAGCACTGAGCACCCCGAGTACTGAGCACCTAGCACACCGAGCACTGAGCACCGAGCACCCCGAGCACTGAGTACCCAGCACCCTGAGTACTGAGCACCCAGCACCCTGAGTACTGAGCACCCAGCACCCCGAGCACTGAGCACCCTGAGTACTGAGCACCCAGCACCCTGAGTACTGAGCACTAAGCACCCAGAGCGCTGAGCACACAGCACCTCGAGCACGGAGCACCCAGGACCCCGAGCACTGAGTACTGAGCACCCAGCACCCTGAGTAATGAGCACCGAGCTCCCCGAGCACTGAGCACCCTGAGTACTGAGCACCCAGCACCCCGATCACAGAGCACCCAGCACCCTCAGCACTGAGTTCCCAGCCCCCCGAGCACTGAGCACACAGCACCCTGAGTACTGAGCACCCAGCACCCTGAGTACTGAGCACCCAGCACCCTGAGTACTGAGCACCCAGGACCCTGAGCACTGAGCACCCAGCACCCTCAGTACTGAGCACCCAGCACCCCGAGCACTGAGCACCCAGCACCCTGAGTACTGAGCACCCAGCACCCTGAGTACTGAGCAACCCGAGCACTGAGCACCCAGCACCCTGAGTACTGAGCACCCTGAGGAATGAGCACCGATCACCCTGAGCACTGAGCACCCAGCACCCTGAATACTGAGCACCCAGCACCCTGAGTACTGAGCACCCAGCACCCTGAGTACTGAGCACCCAGCACCCCGAGCACTGAGCACCCAGCACCCCGAGCACTGAGCACCCAGCACCCTGAGTACTGAGCACCCAGCACCCTGAGTACTGAGCACCCAGCACCCTGAGCACTGAGCACAAAGCACGCTGAGTACTGAGCACTGAGCACCCAGCACCCTGAGCACTGAGCACCCAGCACCCTGAGTACTGAGCACCGAGCACCCCGAGCACTGAGCACCCAGCACCCTGAGTACTGATCTCAGAGCACCCCAAGCACTGAGCACCCAGTGCCCCGAGCACCGAGCACCCTGAGCACTGAGCACCCAGCACCCTGAGTACTGAGCACCCAGCACCCTGAGCAATGAGCACCCTGAGTACTGAGCACCCAGCACCTTGACCACTGAGCACCGAGCACCCCGAGCACTGAGCACCCAGCGCCCCGAGCACTGAGCACCCAGTGCCCCGAGCACTGAGCACCCAGCACCCTGAGCACTGAGCACCCAGCACCCTGAGCACTGAGCACCCAGCACCCTGAGTACTGAGCACCGAGCACCCCGAGCACTGAGCACCCAGCACCCTGAGTACTGAGCACCCAGCAGCCTAAGTACTGAGCACCCAGCACCCCGAGCACTGAGCACCCAGCACCCTGAGTACTGAGCACCGAGCACCCCGAGCACTGAGCACCCAGCACCCTGAGTACTGAGAACCAAGCACCCTGAGTAATGAGCACCCATCACGCTGTGCACTGGGCACCCAGCACCCCGAGTACTGAGCACCCAGCACCCGGAGTACTGAGCACCCAACATACTGAGCACCGAGCACCCCGAGCACTGAGCACCCAGCACCCTGAGTACTGAGCACCGAGCACCCCGAGCACTGAGCACCCAGCGCCCCAAGCACTGAGCACCCAGCACCCCGAGCACTGAGCACCCAGCACCCCGAGCAATGAGCACCCAGCATCCTGAGAAATGAGCACCCAGCACCCTGAGTACTGAGCACCCAGCACCCCGAGCACTGAGCACGCAGCACCCTGAGCACTGAGCACCCAGCACCCTGAGTACTGAGCACTGAGCACCCCGAGTACTGAGCACCTAGCACCCCGAGCACTGAGCACCAAGCACCCCGAGCACTGAGTACCCAGCACCCTGAGTACTGAGCACCCAGCACCCTGAGTACTGAGCACCCAGCACCCCGAGCACTGAGCACCCTGAGTACTGAGCACCCAGCACCCTGAGTACTGAGCACAAAGCACCCAGAGTGCTGAGCACCCAGCACCTCGAGCACGGAGCACCCAGGACCCCGAGCACTGAGTACTGAGCACCCAGCACCCTGAGTAATGAGCACCGAGCTCCCCGAGCACTGAGCACCCTGAGTACTGAGCACCCAGCACCCCGATCACAGAGAACCCAGCACCCTCAGCACTGAGTACCCAGCCCCACGATCACAGAGCACCCAGCACCCTCAGCACTGAGTACCCAGCCCCCCGAGCACTGAGCACCCAGCACCCTGAGTACTGAGCACCCTGAGGACTGAGCACCGATCACCCTGAGCACTGAGCCCCCAGCACCCTGAATACTGAGCACCCAGCACCCTGAGTACTGAGCACCCAGCACCCTGAGTACTGAGCACCCAGCACCCCGAGCACTGAGCACCCAGCACCCCGAGCACTGAGCACCCAGCACCCTGAGTACTGAGCACCCAGCACCCTGAGTACTGAGCACCCAGCACCCTGAGCACTGAGCACAAAGCACGCTGAGTACTGAGCACTGAGCACCCTGAGTACTGAGCACCGAGGACCCTGAGCACTGAGCACCCAGCACCCCGAGTACTGAGCACCCAGCACCCTGACTACTGAGCACCGAGCAGCCCGAGCACTGAGCACCCAGCACCCTGAGTACTGAGCACCCAGCACCCTGAGTACTGAGCACCCAGCACCCCGAGCACTGAGCACCCAGCACCCCGAGCCCTGAGCACCCAGCACCCAGAGAATGAGCACCCAGCACCCTGAGTATTGAGAACCGAGCACCGTGAGTACTGAGCACCCAGCACACTGAGCACTGAGCACCCAGCACCCCGAGTACTGTGCACCCAGCACCCCGAGCACTGAGCAACCAGCACCCCGAGAATGAGCACCCAGCACCCTGAGTACTGAGCACCCAGCACCCCGAGCACTGAGCACCCAGCACCCTGAGTACTGAGCACTGAGCACCCAGCACCCTGAGCACTGAGCACCCAGCACCTTGAGCACTGAGCACCGAGAACCCCGAGCACTGATCACCCAGCACCCGGAGTACTGAGCACCGAGCACCCCGAGCACTGAGCACCCAGCACCCTGAGTACTGAGCTCTGAGCACCCTGAGCACTGAGCACCCAGTGCCCCGAGCACCGAGCACCCTGAGCACTGAGCACCCAGCACCCTGAGCAATGAGCACCCTGAGTACTGAGCACCCAGCACCTTGAGCACTGAGCACTGAGCACCCCGAGCACTGAGCACCCAGCACCCTGAGTACTGAGCACCGAGCACCCCGAGCACTGAGCACCCAGCACCCTGAGTACTGAACTCTGAGCACCCTGAGCACTGAGCACCCAGTGCCCCGAGCACCGAGCACCCTGAGCACTGAGCACCCAACACCCTGAGCAATGAGCACCCTGAGTACTGAGCACCCAGCACCTTGAGCACTGAGCACCGAGAACCCCGAGCACTGAGCACCCAGCACCCGGAGTACTGAGCACCCAGCACCCTGAGTACTAAGCACCGAGCACCCTGAGTACTGAGCACCCAGCACCCTGAGCACTGAACACACAGCACCCTGAGTACTGAGCACTTCGAGCACTGAGCACCCAGCACCCTGAGTACTGAGCACCGAGCACCCCGAGCACTGAGCACCCAGCACCGCGAGCACTGAGCACATAGCACCCCGAGCACTGAGCACCCAGCACCCCGAGCACTGAGCACCCAGCACCGCGAGCACTGAGCACATAGCACCCCGAGCACTGAGCACCCAGCACTCTTAGTACTGAGTACCCAGCACCCTGAGCACTGAGCACCCAGCACGCTGAGCACTGAGCACACAGCACCCTGAGCACTGAGCACCCAGCACCCTGAGTACTGAGCACTGAGCACCCAGCACCCCGAGCACTGAGCACCCAGCACCCTGAGTACTGAGCACCGAGCACCCCGAGCACTGAGCACCCAGCACCCTGAGTACTGAGCTCAGAGCACCCCAAGCACTGAGCACCCAGTGCCCCGAGCACCGAGCACCCTGAGCACTGAGCACCCAGCACCCTGACTACTGAGCACCCAGCACCCTGAGCAATGAACACCCTGAGTACTGAGCACCCAGCACCTTGACCACTGAGCGCCGAGCACCCCGAGCACTGAGCACCCAGCGCCCCGAGCACTGAGCACCCAGTGCCCCGAGCACTGAGCACCCAGCACCCTGAGCACTGAGCACCCAGCACCCTGAGCACTGAGCACCCAGCACCCTGAGTACTGAGCACCGAGCACCCCGAGCACTGAGCACCCAGCACCCTGAGTACTGAGCACCCAGCAGCCTGAGTACTGAGCACCCAGCACCCCGAGCACTGAGCACACAGCACCCTGAGTACTGAGCACCGAGCACCCCGAGCACTGAGCACCCAGCACCCTGAGCACTGAGCACCCAGCACCCTGAGTACTGAGCACCGAGCACCCCGAGCACTGAGCACCCAGCACCCTGAGTACTGAGCACCGAGCACCCCGAGCACTGAGCACCCAGCACCCCGAGCAATGAGCACCCAGCATCCTGAGAAATGAGCACCCAGCACCCTGAGTACTGAGCACCCAGCACCCCGAGCACTGAGCACCCTGAGTACTGAGCACCCAGCACCCTGAGTACTGAGCACTAAGCACCCAGAGCGCTGAGTACCCAGCCCCCGGAGCACTGAGCACACAGCACCCTGAGTACTGAGCACCCAGCACCCTGAGTACTGTGCACCCAGCACCCTGAGTACTGAGCACCCAGGACCCTGAGCACTGAGCACCCAGCACCCTCAGTACTGAGCACCCAGCACCCCGAGCACTGAGCACCCAGCACCCTGAGTACTGAGCACCCAGCACCCTGAGTACTGAGCAACCCGAGCACTGAGCACCCAGCACCCTGAGTACTGAGCACCCTGAGGACTGAGCACCGATCACCCTGAGCACTGAGCACCCAGCACCCTGAATACTGAGCACCTAGCACCCTGAGTACTGAGCACCCAGCACCCTGAGTACTGAGCACCCAGCACCCCGAGCACTGAGCACCCAGCACCCCGAGCACTGAGCACCCAGCACCCTGAGTACTGAGCACCCAGCACCCTGAGTACTGAGCACCCAGCACCCTGAGCACTGAGCACAAAGCACGCTGAGTACTGAGCACTGAGCACCCAGCACCCTGAGCACTGAGCACCCAGCACCCTGAGTACTGAGCACCGAGCACCCCGAGCACTGAGCACCCAGCACCCTGAGTACTGATCTCAGAGCACCCCAAGCACTGAGCACCCAGTGCCCCGAGCACCGAGCACCCTGAGCACTGAGCACCCAGCACCCTGAGTATTGAGCACCCAGCACCCTGAGCAATGAGCACCCTGAGTACTGAGCACCCAGCACCTTGACCACTGAGCACCGAGCACCCCGAGCACTGAGCACCCAGCGCCCCGAGCACTGAGCACCCAGCGCCCCGAGCACTGAGCACCCAGCACCCTGAGCACTGAGCACCCAGCACCCTGAGCACTGAGCACCCAGCACCCTGAGTACTGAGCACCGAGCACCCCGAGCACTGAGCACCCAGCACCCTGAGTACTGAGCACCCAGCAGCCTGAGTACTGAGCACCCAGCACCCCGAGCACTGAGCACCCAGCACCCTGAGTACTGAGCACCGAGCACCCCGAGCACTGAGCACCCAGCACCCTGAGTACTGAGAACCAAGCACCCTGAGTAATGAGCACCCATCACGCTGTGCACTGGGCACCCAGCACCCCGAGTACTGAGCACCCAGCACCCGGAGTACTGAGCACCCAACATACTGAGCACCGAGCACCCCGAGCACTGAGCACCCAGCACCCTGAGTACTGAGCACCGAGCACCCCGAGCACTGAGCACCCAGCGCCCCAAGCACTGAGCACCCAGCACCCCGAGCACTGAGCACCCAGCACCCCGAGCAATGAGCACCCAGCATCCTGAGAAATGAGCACCCAGCACCCTGAGTACTGAGCACCCAGCACCCCGAGCACTGAGCACGCAGCACCCTGAGCACTGAGCACCCAGCACCCTGAGTACTGAGCACTGAGCACCCCGAGTACTGAGCACCTAGCACCCCGAGCACTGAGCACCGAGCACCCCGAGCACTGAGTACCCAGCACCCTGAGTACTGAGCACCCAGCACCCTGAGTACTGAGCACCCAGCACCCCGAGCACTGAGCACCCTGAGTACTGAGCACCCAGCACCCTGAGTACTGAGCACAAAGCACCCAGAGTGCTGAGCACCCAGCACCTCGAGCACGGAGCACCCAGGACCCCGAGCACTGAGTACTGAGCACCCAGCACCCTGAGTAATGAGCACCGAGCTCCCCGAGCACTGAGCACCCTGAGTACTGAGCACCCAGCACCCCGATCACAGAGCACCCAGCACCCTCAGCACTGAGTACCCAGCCCCCCGAGCACTGAGCACACAGCACCCTGAGTACTGAACACCCAGCACCCTGAGTACTGAGCACCCAGCACCCTGAGTACTGAGCACCCAGGACCCTGAGCACTGAGCACCCAGCACCCTCAGTACTGAGCACCCAGCACCCCGAGCACTGAGCACCCAGCACCCTGAGTACTGAGCACCCAGCACCCTGAGTACTGAGCAACCCGAGCACTGAGCACCCAGCACCCTGAGTACTGAGCACCCTGAGGACTGAGCACCGATCACCCTGAGCACTGAGCCCCCAGCACCCTGAATACTGAGCACCCAGCACCCTGAGTACTGAGCACCCAGCACCCTGAGTACTGAGCACCCAGCACCCCGAGCACTGAGCACCCAGCACCCCGAGCACTGAGCACCCAGCACCCTGAGTACTGAGCACCCAGCACCCTGAGTACTGAGCACCCAGCACCCTGAGCACTGAGCACAAAGCACGCTGAGTACTGAGCACTGAGCACCCTGAGTACTGAGCACCGAGGACCCTGAGCACTGAGCACCCAGCACCCCGAGTACTGAGCACCCAGCACCCTGACTACTGAGCACCGAGCAGCCCGAGCACTGAGCACCCAGCACCCTGAGTACTGAGCACCCAGCACCCTGAGTACTGAGCACCCAGCACCCCGAGCACTGAGCACCCAGCACCCCGAGCCCTGAGCACCCAGCACCCAGAGAATGAGCACCCAGCACCCTGAGTATTGAAAACCGAGCACCGTGAGTACTGAGCACCCAGCACACTGAGCACTGAGCACCCAGCACCCCGAGTACTGTGCACCCAGCACCCCGAGCACTGAGCAACCAGCACCCCGAGAATGAGCACCCAGCACCCTGAGTACTGAGCACCCAGCACCCCGAGCACTGAGCACCCAGCACCCTGAGTACTGAGCACTGAGCACCCAGCACCCTGTGCACTGAGCACCCAGCACCTTGAGCACTGAGCACCGAGAACCCCGAGCACTGATCACCCAGCACCCGGAGTACTGAGCACCGAGCACCCCGAGCACTGAGCACCCAGCACCCTGAGTACTGAGCTCTGAGCACCCTGAGCACTGAGCACCCAGTGCCCCGAGCACCGAGCACCCTGAGCACTGAGCACCCAGCACCCTGAGCAATGAGCACCCTGAGTACTGAGCACCCAGCACCTTGAGCACTGAGCACCGAGCACCCCGAGCACTGAGCACCCAGCACCCTGAGTACTGAGCACCGAGCACCCCGAGCACTGAGCACCCAGCACCCTGAGTACTGAGCTCTGTGCACCCTGAGCACTGAGCACCCAGTGCCCCGAGCACCGAGCACCCTGAGCACTGAGCACCCAACACCCTGAGCAATGAGCACCCTGAGTACTGAGCACCCAGCACCTTGAGCACTGAGCACCGAGAACCCCGAGCACTGAGCACCCAGCACCCGGAGTACTGAGCACCCAGCACCCTGAGTACTAAGCACCGAGCACCCTGAGTACTGAGCACCCAGCACCCTGAGCACTGAACACACAGCACCCTGAGTACTGAGCACTTCGAGCACTGAGCACCCAGCACCCTGAGTACTGAGCACCGAGCACCCCGAGCACTGAGCACCCAGCACCGCGAGCACTGAGCACATAGCACCCCGAGCACTGAGCACCCAGCACCCCGAGCACTGAGCACCCAGCACCGCGAGCACTGAGCACATAGCACCCCGAGCACTGAGCACCCAGCACTCTTAGTACTGAGTACCCAGCACCCTGAGCACTGAGCACCCAGCACGCTGAGCACTGAGCACACAGCACCCTGAGCACTGAGCACCCAGCACCCTGAGTACTGAGCACTGAGCACCCAGCACCCCGAGCACTGAGCACCCAGCACCCTGAGCACTGAGCACCCAGCACCCTGAGCACTGAGCACCCAGCACCCTGAGTACTGAGCACCGAGCACCCCGAGCACTGAGCACCCAGCACCCTGAGTACTGAGCACCCAGCAGCCTGAGTACTGAGCACCCAGCACCCCGAGCACTGAGCACCCAGCACCCTGAGTACTGAGCACCGAGCACCCCGAGCAATGAGCACCCAGCACCCTGAGTACTGAGAACCAAGCACCCTGAGTAATTAGCACCCATCACGCTGTGCACTGAGCACCCAGCACCCCGAGTACTGAGCACCCAGCACCCGGAGTACTGAGCACCCAACATACTGAGCAACGAGCACCCCGAGCAGTGAGCACCCAGCACCCTGAGTACTGAGCACCGAGCACGCCGAGCACTGAGCACCCAGCGCCCCAAGCACTGAGCACACAGCACGCCGAGCACTGAGCACCTAGCACCCCGAGCAATGAGCACCCAGCATCCTGAGAAATGAGCACCCAGCACCCTGAGTACTGAGCACCCAGCACCCCGAGCACTGAGCACGCAGCACCCTGAGCACTGAGCACCCAGCACCCTGAGTACTGAGCACTGAGCACCCCGAGTACTGAGCACCTAGCACCCCGAGCACTGAGCACCAAGCACCCCGAGCACTGAGTACAGAGCACCCTGAGTACTGAGCACCCAGCACCCTGAGTACTGAGCACCCAGCACCCCGAGCACTGAGCACCCTGAGTACTGAGCACCCAGCACCCTGAGTACTGAGCACTAAGCACCCAGAGCGCTGAGTACCCAGCCCCCCGAGCACTGAGCACACAGCACCCTGAGTACTGAGCACCCAGCACACTGAGTACTGTGCACCCAGCACCCTGAGTACTGAGCACCCAGGACCCTGAGCACTGAGCACCCAGCACCCTCAGTACTGAGCACCCAGCACCCCGAGCACTGAGCACCCAGCACCCTGAGTACTGAGCACCCAGCACCCTGAGTACTGAGCAACCCGAGCACTGAGCACCCAGCACCCTGAGTACTGAGCACCCTGAGGACTGAGCACCGATCACCCTGAGCACTGAGCACCCAGCACCCTGAATACTGAGCACCCAGCACCCTGAGTACTGAGCACCCAGCACCCCGAGTACTGAGCACCCAGCACCCCGAGCACTGAGCACCCAGCACCCCGAGCACTGAGCACCCAGCACCCTGAGTACTGAGCACCCAGCACCCTGAGTACTGAGCACCCAGCACCCTGAGCACTGAGCACAAAGCACGCTGAGTACTGAGCACTGAGCACCCTGAGTACTGAGCACCGACGACCCTGAGCACTGAGCACCCAGCACCCCGAGTACTGAGCACCCAGCACCCTGACTACTGAGCACCGAGCAGCCCGAGCACTGAGCACCCAGCACCCTGAGTACTGAGCACCCAGCACCCTGAGTACTGAGCACCCAGCACCCCGAGCACTGAGCACCCAGCACCCCGAGCCCTGAGCACCCAGCACCCAGAGAATGAGCACCCAGCACCCTGAGTATTGAGAACCGAGCACCGTGAGTACTGAGCACCCAGCACACTGAACACTGAGCACCCAGCACCCCGAGTACTGTGCACCCAGCACCCCGAGCACTGAGCAACCAGCACCCCGAGAATGAGCACCCAGCACACTGAGTACTGAGCACCCAGCACCCCGAGCACTGAGCACCCAGCACCCTGAGTACTGAGCACTGAGCACCCAGCACCCTGAGCACTGAGCACCCAGCACCTTGAGCACTGAGCACCGAGAACCCCGAGCACTGATCACCCAGCACCCGGAGTACTGAGCACCGAACACCCCGAGCACTGAGCACCCAGCACCCTGAGTACTGAGCTCTGAGCACCCTGAGCACTGAGCACCCAGTGCCCCGAGCACCGAGCACCCTGAGCACTGAGCACCCAGCACCCTGAGCAATGAGCACCCTGAGTACTGAGCACCCAGCACCTTGAGCACTGAGCACTGAGCACCCCGAGCACTGAGCACCCAGCACCCTGAGTACTGAGCACCGAGCACCCCGAGCACTGAGCACCCAGCACCCTGAGTACTGAACTCTGAGCACCCTGAGCACTGAGCACCCAGTGCCCCGAGCACCGAGCACCCTGAGCACTGAGCACCCAACACCCTGAGCAATGAGCACCCTGAGTACTGAGCACCCAGCACCTTGAGCACTGAGCACCGAGAACCCCGAGCACTGAGCACCCAGCACCCGGAGTACTGAGCACCCAGCACCCTGAGTACTAAGCACCGAGCACCCTGAGTACTGAGCACCCAGCACCCTGAGCACTGAACACACAGCACCCTGAATACTGAGCACTTCGAGCACTGAGCACCCAGCACCCTGAGTACTGAGCACCGAGCACCCCGAGCACTGAGCACCCAGCACCGCGAGCACTGAGCACATAGCACCCCGAGCACTGAGCACCCAGCACCCCGAGCACTGAGCACCCAGCACCGCGAGCACTGAGCACATAGCACCCCGAGCACTGAGCACCCAGCACTCTTAGTACTGAGTACCCAGCACCCTGAGCACTGAGCACCCAGCACGCTGAGCACTGAGCACACAGCACCCTGAGCACTGAGCACCCAGCACCCTGAGTACTGAGCACTGAGCACCCAGCACCCCGAGCACTGAGCACCCAGCACCCTGAGTACTGAGCACCGAGCACCCCGAGCACTGAGCACCCAGCACCCTGAGTACTGAGCTCAGAGCACCCCAAGCACTGAGCACCCAGTGCCCCGAGCACCGAGCACCCTGAGCACTGAGCACCCAGCACCCTGAGTACTGAGCACCCAGCACCCTGAGCAATGAACACCCTGAGTACTGAGCACCCAGCACCTTGACCACTGAGCGCCGAGCACCCCGAGCACTGAGCACCCAGCGCCCCGAGCACTGAGCACCCAGTGCCCCGAGCACTGATCACCCAGCACCCTGAGCACTGAGCACCCAGCACCCTGAGCACTGAGCACCCAGCACCCTGAGTACTGAGCACCGAGCACCCCGAGCACTGAGCACCCAGCACCCTGAGTACTGAGCACCCAGCAGCCTGAGTACTGAGCACCCAGCACCCCGAGCACTGAGCACACAGCACCCTGAGTACTGAGCACCGAGCACCCCGAGCAATGAGCACCCAGCACCCTGAGTACTGAGAACCAAGCACCCTGAGTAATGAGCACCCATCACGCTGTGCACTGAGCACCCAGCACCCCGAGTACTGAGCACCCAGCACCCGGAGTACTGAGCACCCAACATACTGAGCACCGAGCACCCCGAGCAGTGAGCACCCAGCACCCTGAGTACTGAGCACCGAGCACCCCGAGCACTGAGCACCCAGCGCCCCAAGCACTGAGCACACAGCACCCCGAGCACTGAGCACCCAGCACCCCGAGCAATGAGCACCCAGCATCCTGAGAAATGAGCACCCAGCACCCTGAGTACTGAGCACCCAGCACCCCGAGCACTGAGCATGCAGCACCCTGAGCACTGAGCACCCAGCACCCTGAGTACTGAGCACTGAGCACCCCGAGTACTGAGCACCTAGCACCCCGAGCACTGAGCACCAAGCACCCCGAGCACTGAGTACCCAGCACCCTGAGTACTGAGCACCCAGCACCCTGAGTACTGAGCACCCAGCACCCCGAGCACTGAGCACCCTGAGTACTGAGCACCCAGCACCCTGAGTACTGAGCACTAAGCACCCAGAGCGCTGAGTACCCAGCCCCCCGAGCACTGAGCACCCAGCACCCTGAGTACTGAGCACCCAGCACCCTGAGTACTGTGCACCCAGCACCCTGAGTACTGAGCACCCAGGACCCTGAGCACTGAGCACCCAGCACCCTCAGTACTGAGCACCCAGCACCCCGAGCACTGAGCACCCAGCACCCTGAGTACTGAGCACCCAGCACCCTGAGTACTGAGCAACCCGAGCACTGAGCACCCAGCACCCTGAGTACTGAGCACCCTGAGGACTGAGCACCGATCACCCTGAGCACTGAGCACCCAGCACCCTGAATACTGAGCACCCAGCACCCTGAGTACTGAGCACCCAGCACCCTGAGTACTGAGCACCCAGCACCCCGAGCACTGAGCACCCAGCACCCCGAGCACTGAGCACCCAGCACCCTGAGTACTGAGCACCCAGCACCCTGAGTACTGAGCACCCAGCACCCTGAGCACTGAGCACAAAGCACGCTGAGTACTGAGCACTGAGCACCCAGCACCCTGAGCACTGAGCACCCAGCACCCTGAGTACTGAGCACCGAGCACCCCGAGCACTGAGCACCCAGCACCCTGAGTACTGATCTCAGAGCACCCCAAGCACTGAGCACCCAGTGCCCCGAGCACCGAGCACCCTGAGCACTGAGCACCCAGCACCCTGAGTATTGAGCACCCAGCACCCTGAGCAATGAGCACCCTGAGTACTGAGCACCCAGCACCTTGACCACTGAGCACCGAGCACCCCGAGCACTGAGCACCCAGCGCCCCGAGCACTGAGCACCCAGCGCCCCGAGCACTGAGCACCCAGCACCCTGAGCACTGAGCACCCAGCACCCTGAGCACTGAGCACCCAGCACCCTGAGTACTGAGCACCGAGCACCCCGAGCACTGAGCACCCAGCACCCTGAGTACTGAGCACCCAGCAGCCTGAGTACTGAGCACCCAGCACCCCGAGCACTGAGCACCCAGCACCCTGAGTACTGAGCACCGAGCACCCCGAGCACTGAGCACCCAGCACCCTGAGTACTGAGAACCAAGCACCCTGAGTAATGAGCACCCATCACGCTGTGCACTGGGCACCCAGCACCCCGAGTACTGAGCACCCAGCACCCGGAGTACTGAGCACCCAACATACTGAGCACCGAGCACCCCGAGCACTGAGCACCCAGCACCCTGAGTACTGAGCACCGAGCACCCCGAGCACTGAGCACCCAGCGCCCCAAGCACTGAGCACCCAGCACCCCGAGCACTGAGCACCCAGCACCCCGAGCAATGAGCACCCAGCATCCTGAGAAATGAGCACCCAGCACCCTGAGTACTGAGCACCCAGCACCCCGAGCACTGAGCACGCAGCACCCTGAGCACTGAGCACCCAGCACCCTGAGTACTGAGCACTGAGCACCCCGAGTACTGAGCACCTAGCACCCCGAGCACTGAGCACCGAGCACCCCGAGCACTGAGTACCCAGCACCCTGAGTACTGAGCACCCAGCACCCTGAGTACTGAGCACCCAGCACCCCGAGCACTGAGCACCCTGAGTACTGAGCACCCAGCACCCTGAGTACTGAGCACAAAGCACCCAGAGTGCTGAGCACCCAGCACCTCGAGCACGGAGCACCCAGGACCCCGAGCACTGAGTACTGAGCACCCAGCACCCTGAGTAATGAGCACCGAGCTCCCCGAGCACTGAGCACCCTGAGTACTGAGCACCCAGCACCCCGATCACAGAGCACCCAGCACCCTCAGCACTGAGTACCCAGCCCCCCGAGCACTGAGCACACAGCACCCTGAGTACTGAACACCCAGCACCCTGAGTACTGAGCACCCAGCACCCTGAGTACTGAGCACCCAAGACCCTGAGCACTGAGCACCCAGCACCCTCAGTACTGAGCACCCAGCACCCCGAGCACTGAGCACCCAGCACCCTGAGTACTGAGCACCCAGCACCCTGAGTACTGAGCAACCCGAGCACTGAGCACCCAGCACCCTGAGTACTGAGCACCCTGAGGACTGAGCACCGATCACCCTGAGCACTGAGCCCCCAGCACCCTGAATACTGAGCACCCAGCACCCTGAGTACTGAGCACCCAGCACCCTGAGTACTGAGCACCCAGCACCCCGAGCACTGAGCACCCAGCACCCCGAGCACTGAGCACCCAGCACCCTGAGTACTGAGCACCCAGCACCCTGAGTACTGAGCACCCAGCACCCTGAGCACTGAGCACAAAGCACGCTGAGTACTGAGCACTGAGCACCCTGAGTACTGAGCACCGAGGACCCTGAGCACTGAGCACCCAGCACCCCGAGTACTGAGCACCCAGCACCCTGACTACTGAGCACCGAGCAGCCCGAGCACTGAGCAACCAGCACCCTGAGTACTGAGCACCCAGCACCCTGAGTACTGAGCACCCAGCACCCCGAGCACTGAGCACCCAGCACCCCGAGCCCTGAGCACCCAGCACCCAGAGAATGAGCACCCAGCACCCTGAGTATTGAGAACCGAGCACCGTGAGTACTGAGCACCCAGCACACTGAGCACTGAGCACCCAGCACCCCGAGTACTGTGCACCCAGCACCCCGAGCACTGAGCAACCAGCACCCCGAGAATGAGCACCCAGCACCCTGAGTACTGAGCACCCAGCACCCCGAGCACTGAGCACCCAGCACCCTGAGTACTGAGCACTGAGCACCCAGCACCCTGTGCACTGAGCACCCAGCACCTTGAGCACTGAGCACCGAGAACCCCGAGCACTGATCACCCAGCACCCGGAGTACTGAGCACCGAGCACCCCGAGCACTGAGCACCCAGCACCCTGAGTACTGAGCTCTGAGCACCCTGAGCACTGAGCACCCAGTGCCCCGAGCACCGAGCACCCTGAGCACTGAGCACCCAGCACCCTGAGCAATGAGCACCCTGAGTACTGAGCACCCAGCACCTTGAGCACTGAGCACCGAGCACCCCGAGCACTGAGCACCCAGCACCCTGAGTACTGAGCACCGAGCACCCCGAGCACTGAGCACCCAGCACCCTGAGTACTGAGCTCTGTGCACCCTGAGCACTGAGCACCCAGTGCCCCGAGCACCGAGCACCCTGAGCACTGAGCACCCAACACCCTGAGCAATGAGCACCCTGAGTACTGAGCACCCAGCACCTTGAGCACTGAGCACCGAGAACCCCGAGCACTGAGCACCCAGCACCCGGAGTACTGAGCACCCAGCACCCTGAGTACTAAGCACCGAGCACCCTGAGTACTGAGCACCCAGCACCCTGAGCACTGAACACACAGCACCCTGAGTACTGAGCACTTCGAGCACTGAGCACCCAGCACCCTGAGTACTGAGCACCGAGCACCCCGAGCACTGAGCACCCAGCACCGCGAGCACTGAGCACATAGCACCCCGAGCACTGAGCACCCAGCACCACGAGCACTGAGCACCCAGCACCGCGAGCACTGAGCACATAGCACCCCGAGCACTGAGCACCCAGCACTCTTAGTACTGAGTACCCAGCACCCTGAGCACTGAGCACCCAGCACGCTGAGCACTGAGCACACAGCACCCTGAGCACTGAACACCCAGCACCCTGAGTACTGAGCACTGAGCACCCAGCACCCCGAGCACTGAGCACCCAGCACCCTGAGCACTGAGCACCCAGCACCCTGAGCACTGAGCACCCAGCACCCTGAGTACTGAGCACCGAGCACCCCGAGCACTGAGCACCCAGCACCCTGAGTACTGAGCACCCAGCAGCCTGAGTACTGAGCACCCAGCACCCCGAGCACTGAGCACCCAGCACCCTGAGTACTGAGCACCGAGCACCCCGAGCAATGAGCACCCAGCACCCTGAGTACTGAGAACCAAGCACCCTGAGTAATGAGCACCCATCACGCTGTGCACTGAGCACCCAGCACCCCGAGTACTGAGCACCCAGCACCCGGAGTACTGAGCACCCAACATACTGAGCACCGAGCACCCCGAGCAGTGAGCACCCAGCACCCTGAGTACTGAGCACCGAGCACCCCGAGCACTGAGCACCCAGCGCCCCAAGCACTGAGCACACAGCACCCCGAGCACTGAGCACCCAGCACCCCGAGCAATGAGCACCCAGCATCCTGAGAAATGAGCACCCAGCACCCTGAGTACTGAGCACCCAGCACCCCGAGCACTGAGCACGCAGCACCCTGAGCACTGAGCACCCAGCACCCTGAGTACTGAGCACTGAGCACCCCGAGTACTGAGCACCTAGCACCCCGAGCACTGAGCACCAAGCACCCCGAGCACTGAGTACCCAGCACCCTGAGTACTGAGCACCCAGCACCCTGAGTACTGAGCACCCAGCACCCCGAGCACTGAGCACCCTGAGTACTGAGCACCCAGCACCCTGAGTACTGAGCACTAAGCACCCAGAGCGCTGAGTACCCAGCCCCCCGAGCACTGAGCACACAGCACCCTGAGTACTGAGCACCCAGCACACTGAGTACTGTGCACCCAGCACCCTGAGTACTGAGCACCCAGGACCCTGAGCACTGAGCACCCAGCACCCTCAGTACTGAGCACCCAGCACCCCGAGCACTGAGCACCCAGCACCCTGAGTACTGAGCACCCAGCACCCTGAGTACTGAGCAACCCGAGCACTGAGCACCCAGCACCCTGAGTACTGAGCACCCTGAGGACTGAGCACCGATCACCCTGAGCACTGAGCACCCAGCACCCTGAATACTGAGCACCCAGCACCCTGAGTACTGAGCACCCAGCACCCTGAGTACTGAGCACCCAGCACCCCGAGCACTGAGCACCCAGCACCCCGAGCACTGAGCACCCAGCACCCTGAGTACTGAGCACCCAGCACCCTGAGTACTGAGCACCCAGCACCCTGAGCACTGAGCACAAAGCACGCTGAGTACTGAGCACTGAGCACCCTGAGTACTGAGCACCGAGGACCCTGAGCACTGAGCACCCAGCACCCCGAGTACTGAGCACCCAGCACCCTGAGTACTGAGCACCGAGCACCCCGAGCACTGAGCACCCAGCACCCTGAGTACTGAGCACCCAGCACCCTGAGTACTGAGCACCCAGCACCCCGAGCACTGAGCACCCAGCACCCCGAGCCCTGAGCACCCAGCACCCAGAGAATGAGCACCCAGCACCCTGAGTATTGAGAACCGAGCACCGTGAGTACTGAGCACCCAGCACACTGAGCACTGAGCACCCAGCACCCTGAGTACTGAGCACCGAGCACCCCGAGCACTGAGCACCCAGCACCCTGAGTACTGAGCACCCAGCAGCCTGAGTACTGAGCACCCAGCACCCCGAGCACTGAGCACCCAGCACCCTGAGTACTGAGCACCGAGCACCCCGAGCAATGAGCACCCAGCACCCTGAGTACTGAGAACCAAGCACCCTGAGTAATGAGCACCCATCACGCTGTGCACTGAGCACCCAGCACCCCGAGTACTGAGCACCCAGCACCCGGAGTACTGAGCACCCAACATACTGAGCACCGAGCACCCCGAGCAGTGAGCACCCAGCACCCTGAGTACTGAGCACCGAGCACCCCGAGCACTGAGCACCCAGCGCCCCAAGCACTGAGCACACAGCACCCCGAGCACTGAGCACCCAGCACCCCGAGCAATGAGCACCCAGCATCCTGAGAAATGAGCACCCAGCACCCTGAGTACTGAGCACCCAGCACCCCGAGCACTGAGCACGCAGCACCCTGAGCACTGAGCACCCAGCACCCTGAGTACTGAGCACTGAGCACCCCGAGTACTGAGCACCTAGCACCCCGAGCACTGAGCACCAAGCACCCCGAGCACTGAGTACCCAGCACCCTGAGTACTGAGCACCCAGCACCCTGAGTACTGAGCACCCAGCACCCCGAGCACTGAGCACCCTGAGTACTGAGCACCCAGCACCCTGAGTACTGAGCACTAAGCACCCAGAGCGCTGAGTACCCAGCCCCCCGAGCACTGAGCACACAGCACCCTGAGTACTGAGCACCCAGCACCCTGAGTACTGTGCACCCAGCACCCTGAGTACTGAGCACCCAGGACCCTGAGCACTGAGCACCCAGCACCCTCAGTACTGAGCACCCAGCACCCCGAGCACTGAGCACCCAGCACCCTGAGTACTGAGCACCCAGCACCCTGAGTACTGAGCAACCCGAGCACTGAGCACCCAGCACCCTGAGTACTGAGCACCCTGAGGACTGAGCACCGATCACCCTGAGCACTGAGCACCCAGCACCCTGAATACTGAGCACCCAGCACCCTGAGTACTGAGCACCCAGCACCCTGAGTACTGAGCACCCAGCACCCCGAGCACTGAGCACCCAGCACCCCGAGCACTGAGCACCCAGCACCCTGAGTACTGAGCACCCAGCACCCTGAGTACTGAGCACCCAGCACCCTGAGCACTGAGCACAAAGCACGCTGAGTACTGAGCACTGAGCACCCTGAGTACTGAGCACCGAGGACCCTGAGCACTGAGCACCCAGCACCCCGAGTACTGAGCACCCAGCACCCTGAGTACTGAGCAACGAGCACCCCGAGCACAGAGCACCCAGCACCCTGAGTACTGAGCACCCAGCACCCTGAGTACTGAGCACCCAGCACCCCGAGCACTGAGCACCCAGCACCCCGAGCCCTGAGCACCCAGCACCCAGAGAATGAGCACCCAGCACCCTGAGTATTGAGAACCGAGCACCGTGAGTACTGAGCACCCAGCACACTGAGCACTGAGCACCCAGCACCCCGAGTACTGTGCACCCAGCACCCCGAGCACTGAGCAACCAGCACCCCGAGAATGAGCACCCAGCACCCTGAGTACTGAGCACCCAGCACCCCGAGCACTGAGCACCCAGCACCCTGAGTACTGAGCACCGAGCACCCCGAGCACTGAGCACCCAGCACCCTGAGTACTGAGAACCAAGCACCCTGAGTAATGAGCACCCATCACGCTGTGCACTGAGCACCCAGCACCCCGAGTACTGAGCACCCAGCACCCGGAGTACTGAGCACCCAACATACTGAGCACCGAGCACCCCGAGCACTGAGCACCCAGCACCCTGAGTACTGAGCACCGAGCACACCGAGCACTGAGCACCCAGCGCCCCAAGCACTGAGCACCCAGCACCCCGAGCACTGAGCACCCAGCACCCCGAGCAATGAGCACCCAGCATCCTGAGAAATGAGCACCCAGCACCCTGAGTACTGAGCACCCAGCACCCCGAGCACTGAGCACGCAACACCCTGAGCACTGAGCACCCAGCACCCTGAGTACTGAGCACTGAGCACCCCGAGTACTGAGCACCTAGCACCCCGAGCACTGAGCACCGAACACCCCGAGCACTGAGTACCCAGCACCCTGAGTACTGAGCACCCAGCACCCTGAGTACTGAGCACCCAGCACCCCGAGCACTGAGCACCCTGAGTACTGAGCACCCAGCACCCTGAGTACTGAGCACTAAGCACCCAGAGCGCTGAGCACCCAGCACCTCGAGCACGGAGCACCCAGGACCCCGAGCACTGAGTACTGAGCACCCAGCACCCTGAGTAATCAGCACCGAGCTCCCCGAGCACTGAGCACCCTGAGTACTGAGCACAAAGCACCCCGATCACAGAGCACCCAGCACCCTCAGCACTGAGTACCCAGCCCCCCGAGCAATGAGCACACAGCACCCTGAGTACTGAGCACCCAGCACCCTGAGTACTGAGCACCCAGCACCCTGAGTACTGAGCACCCAGGACCCTGAGCACTGAGCACCCAGCACCCTCAGTACTGAGCAAACAGCACCCCGAGCACTGAGCACCCAGCACCCTGAGTACTGAGCACCCAGCACCCTGAGTACTGAGCAACCCGAGCACTGAGCACCCAGCACCCTGAGTACTGAGCACCCTGAGGACTGAGCACCGATCACCCTGAGCACTGAGCACCCAGCACCCTGAATACTGAGCACCCAGCACCCTGAGTACTGAGCACCCAGCACCCTGAGTACTGAGCACCCAGCACCCCGAGCACTGAGCACCCAGCACCCCGAGCACTGAGCACCCAGCACCCTGAGTACTGAGCACCCAGCACCCTGAGTACTGAGCACCCAGCACCCTGAGCACTGAGCACAAAGCACGCTGAGTACTGAGCACTGAGCACCCTGAGTACTGAGCACCCAGCACCCCGAGCACTGAGCACCCAGCACCCCGAGCACTGAGCACCCAGCACCCTGAGTACTGAGCACCCAGCACCAAGAGTACTGAGCACTGAGCATCCTGAGCACTGAGCACCCAGCACCCCGAGCACTGAGCACCCAGCACCCTGAGTACTGAGCACCAAGCACCCTGAGTACTGAGCACCCAGCACCCTGAGTACTGAGCACCCAGCACCCTGAGTACTGAGCACCCAGCACCCCGAGCACTGAGCACCCAGCGCCCCGAGCACTGAGCACCCAGCACCCCGAGCTTTGAGCACTGAGCACCCTGAGCACTGAGCACACAGCACCCCGAGTACTGAGCACTGAGCACCCTGAGAACTGAGCACCCAGCACCCCGAGTACTGAGCACTGAGCACCCTGATTACTGAGCACCCAGCACCCTGAGCACTGAGTACCCAGCACCCTGAGCACTGAGCACCCAGCACCCTGAGTACTGAGCACCCAGCACCCTGAGTACTGAGCACCCAGCACCCCGAGCACTGAGCACCCAGCACCCCGAGTACTGTGCACCCAGCACCCCGAGCACTGAGCAACCAGCACCCCGAGAATGAGCACCCAGCACCCTGAGTACTGAGCACCCAGCACCCCGAGCACTGAGCACCCAGCACCCTGAGTACTGAGCACCCAGCACCCTGAGTACTGAGCACCCAGCACCCTGAGTACTGAGCACCCAGCACCCTGAGTACTGAGCACCCAGCACCCTGAGTACTGAGCACCCAGCACCCTGAGTACGGAGCACCCAGCACACTGAGTACTGAGCACCGAGCACCCCGAGCACTGAGCACCCAGCACCCTGAGTACTGAGCACCCAGCACCAAGAGTACTGAGCACTGAGCATCCTGAGCACTGAGCACCCAGCACCCCAAGCACTGAGCACCCAGCACCCTGAGTACTGAGCACCGAGCACCCTGAGTACTGAGCACCAAGCACCCTGAGTACTGAGCACCCAGCACCCTGAGCACTGAGCAGCCAGCACCCTGAGCACTGAGGACCCAGCACCCCGAGCACTGAGCACACAGCACGCTGAGCACTGAGCACCCAGCACCCCGAGTACTGAGCACCCAGCACCCTGAGTACTGAGCACCGAGTACCCCGAGCACTGAGCTCCCAGCACCCGGAGTACTGAGCACCCAGCACCAAGAGTACTGACAACCGAGCATCCTGAGCACTGAGCACCGAGCACCCCGAGCACTAAGCACCCAGCACCCTGAGTACTGAGCACCCAGCACCCTGAGCAATGAGCACCCTGATTACTGAGCACCCAGCACCCTGAGCAATTAGCACCCTGATTACTGAGCACCCAGCACCTTGAGCACTGAGCACCGAGCACCCCGAGCACTGAGCACCCAGCACCCGGAATACTGAGCACCCAGCACCCTGAGTACTAAGCACTGAGCACCTTGAGTACTGAGCACCCAGCACCCTGAGCACTGAACCCACAGCACCCTGAGTACTGAGCACCTCGAGCACTGAGCACCCAGCACCCTGAGTACTGAGCACCGAGCACCCCGAGCACTGAGCACCCAGCACCGCGAGCACTGAGCACCCAGCACCCCGAGCACAGAGCACCCAGCACCCTGAGTACTGAGCACCCAGCACCCTCAGTACTGAGCACCCAGCACCCTGAGCACTGAGTACCCAGCACCCTGAGCACTGAGCACCCAGCACCCTGAGTACTGAGCACTGAGCACCCAGCACCCCGAGCACTGAGCACCCTGCACCCTGAGTACTGAGCACTGAGCAACCAGCACCCCGAGCACTGAGCACCCAGCACCCTGAGCACTGAGCACCCAGCACCGGAGTACTGAGCACCCAGCACCCTGAGTAGTGAGCACCCAGCACCCTGAGTACTGAGCACCCAGCACCCCGAGTACTGAGCACCCAGCACCCTGAGTACTGAGCACCGAGCACCCTGAGCACTGAGCACCCAGCACCCCGAGCACTGAGCACCCAGCACCCTGAGCACTGAGCACCCAGCACCCTGAGCACTGAGCACCCAGCACACTGAGCACTGAGCACCCAGCACCCTGAGTAATGAGCACCCAACGTACTGAGCACCGAGCACCCCGAGCACTGAGCACCCAGCACCCCTAGAATGAGCACCCAGCACCCTGAGTATTGAGAACCGTGCACCCCGAGCACTGAGCACCCAGCACCCTGAGCACTGAGCACAGAGCACCCCGAGTACTGAGCACCCACCACCCTGAGTACTGAGCACCGAGTACCCCGAGCACTGAGCACCCAGCACCCTGAGTACTGAGCACCCAGCACCAAGAGTACTGAGCACCGAGCACCCCGAGCACTGAGCACCCAGCACCCTGAGTAATGAGCACCCAGCACCCCGAGCACTGAGCACCCTGAGTACTCAGCACCCAGCACCCTGATTAATGAGCACCCAGCACCCCGAGTACTGAGCACCCAGCACCCTGAGTACTGAGCACCCAACGTACTGAGCAACGAGCACCCTGAGCACTGAGCACCCAGCACCGTGAGTACTGAGCACCCAGCACCCTGAGCAATGAGCACCCTGAGTACTGAGCACCCAGCACCTTGAGCACTGAGCACCGAGCACCCCGAGCACTGAGCACCCAGCACCCGGAGTACTGAGCACCCAGCACCCTGAGTACTAAGCACTGAGCACCCAGCACCCTGAGCACTGAACCCACAGCACCCTGAGTACTGAGCACGTCGAGAACTGAGCACCCAGCACCCTGAGTACTGAGCACCGAGCATCCCGAGCACTGAGCACCCAGCACCGCGAGCACTGAGCACCCAGCACCCCGAGCACAGAGCACCCAGCACCCTGAGTACCGAGCACCCAGCACCCGCAGTACTGAGCACCCAGCACCCTGAGCACTGAGTACCCAGCACCCTGAGCACTGAGCACCCAGCACCCTGAGCACTGAGCACCCAGCACCCTGAGCACTGAGCACCCAGCACCCTGAGTACTGAGCACTGAGCACCCAGCACCCCGAGCACTGAGCACCCTGCAACCTGAGTACTGACCACTGAGCACCCAGCACCCCGAGCACTGAGAACCCAGCACCCTGAGCACTGAGCACCCAGCACCGGAGTACTGAGCACCCAGCACCCTGAGTACTGAGCACCCAGCACCCGGAGTACTGAGCACCCAGCACCCTAAGTACTGAGCACACAGCACCCTGAGCACTGAGCACCCAGCACCCCGAGCACTGAGCACCCAGCACCCTGAGCACTGAGCACCCAGCACCCTGAGTACTGAGCACTGAGCACCCAGCACCCCGAGCACTGAACACCCAGCACCCTGAGTACTAAGCACGCCGGAACCCTGAGTACTGAGCACACAGCACCCTGAGAACTGAGCAACCAGCATACTGAGCACCGAGCACCCCGAGCACTGAGCACCCAGCACCCTGAGTACTGAGCACCGAGCACCCTGAGTACTGTGCACCCAGCACCCTGAGTACTGAGCACCCAGCACCCTGAGCACTGAGCACCCAGCACCCTGAGTACTGAGCACTGAGCACCCCGAGTACTGAGCACCAGGCACCCCGAGCACTAAGCACCCAGCACCCCGAGCACCGAGCACCCAGCACCCTGAGCACTGAGCACCCAGCACCCTGAGCACTGAGCACCCAGCACCCTGAGTACTGAGCACCCAACGTACTGAGCACCGAGCACCCTGAGCACTGAGCACCCAGCACCCCGAGTACTGAGCACTGGGCACCCCGAGCACTAAGCACCCAGCACCCCGAGCACCGAGCACCCAGCACCCTGAGCACTGAGCACCCAGCACCCCGAGCACTGAGCACCGAGCACACTGAGCACTGAGTACCCAGCACCCCGAGCACTGAGCACCCAGCACCCCGAGCACTGAGCAACCAGCACCCCGAGCACCGAGCACCCAGCACCCTGAGCACTGAGCACCCAGCACCCTGAGCACTGAGCACCCTGAGCACTGAGCACCCAGCACCCTGAGTACTGAGCACTGAGTACCCCGAGTACTGAGCACCGGGCACCGCGAGCACTAAGCACCCAGCACCCCGAGCACCGAGCACCCAGCACGCTGAGCACTGAGCAACCAGCAACCTGAGCACTGAGCACCCAGCACCCCGAGCACTGAGCACCCAGCACCCTGAGCACTGAGCACAGAGCACCCCGAGTACTGAGCACCCACCACCCTGAGTACTGAGCACCGAGTACCCCGAGCACTGAGCACCCAGCACCCCGAGCACTGAGCACCCAGCACCCTGAGTAATGAGCACCCAGCACCCCAAGCACTGAGAACCCTGAGTACTGAGCACCCAGCACCCTGATTAATGAGCACCCAGCACCCCGAGTACTGAGCACCCAGCACCCTGAGTACTGAGCACCCAACGTACTGAGCAATGAGCACCCTGAGCACTGAGCACCCAGCACCCTGAGTACTGAGCACCCAGCACCCTGAGCAATGAGCACCCTGAGTACTGAGCACCCAGCACCTTGAGCACTGAGCACCGAGCACCCCGAGCACTGAGCACCCAGCACCCAGAGTACTGAGCACCCAGCACCCTGAGTACTAAGCACTGAGCAACCTGAGTACTGAGCACCCAGCACCCTGAGCACTGAACCCACAGCACGCTGAGTACTGAGCACGTCGAGAACTGAGCACCCAGCACCCTGAGTACTGAGCACCGAGCACCCCGAGCACTGAGCACCCAGCACCCCGAGCACAGAGCACCCAGCACCCTGAGTACTGAGCACCCAGCACCCTCAGTACTGAGCACCCAGCACCCTGAGCACTGAGTACCCAGCACCCTGAGCACTGAGCACCCAGCACCCTGAGCACTGAGCACCCAGCACCCTGAGCACTGAGCACCCAGCACCCTGAGTACTGAGCACTGAGCACCCAGCACCCCGAGCACTGAGCACCCTGCACCCTGAGTACTGAGCACTGAGCACCCAGCACCCCGAGCACTGAGCACCCAGCACCCTGAGCACTGAGCACCCAGCACCGGAGTACTGAGCACCCAGCACCCTGAGTACTGAGCACCCAGCACCCTGAGTACTGAGCACCCAGCACCCGGAGTACTGAGCACCCAGCACCCTGAGTACTGAGCACCCAGCACCCTGAGCACTGAGCACCCAGCACCCCGAGCACTGAGCACCCAGCACCCTGAGCACTGAGCACCCAGCACCCTGAGTACTGAGCACTGAGCACCCAGCACCCCGAGCACTTAACACCCAGCACCCTGAGTACTAAGCACCGAGCACCCCGAGCACTGAGCACCCAGCACCCTGAGTACTGAGCACCGAGCACCCTGAGTACTGAGCACCCAGCACCCTGAGTACTGAGCACCCAGCACCCTGAGCACTGAGCACCCAGCACCCTGAGTACTGAGCACTGAGCACCCCGAGTACTGAGCAGCGGGCACCCCGAGCACTAAGCACCCAGCACCCCGAGCACCGAGCACCCAGCACCCTGAGCACTGAGCACCCAGCACCCTGAGCACTGAGCACCCAGCACCCTGAGTACTGAGCACCCAACGTACTGAGCACTGAGCACCCTGAGGACTGAGCACCCAGCACCCCGAGTACTGAGCACTGGGCACCCAGAGCACTAAGCACCCAGCACCCCGAGCACCGAGCACCCAGCACCCTGAGCACTGAGCACCCAGCACCCCGAGCACTGAGCACCGAGCACACCGAGCACTGAGTACCCAGCACCCCGAGCACTGAGCACCCAGCACCCCGAGCACTGAGCACCCAGCACCCCGAGCACCGAGCACCCAGCACCCTGAGCACTGAGCACCCAGCACCCTGAGCACTGAGCACCCTGAGCACTGAGCACCCAGCACCCTGAGTACTGAGCACTGAGTACCCCGAGTACTGAGCACCGGGCACCCCGAGCACTAAGCACCCAGCACCCCGAGCACCGAGCACCCAGCACCCTGAGCACTGAGCACCCAGCACCCTGAGCACTGAGCACCCAGCACCCTGAGTACTGAGCACACAACGTACTGAGCACCGAGCACCCTGAGCACTGAGCACCCAGCACCCTGAGTACTGAGCACTGGGCACCCCGAGCACTAAGCACCCAGCACCCCTAGCACCGAGCACCCAGCACCCTGAGCACTGAGCACCCAGCACACCGAGCACTGAGCACCGAGCACACCGAGCTCTGAGTACCCAGCACCCCGAGCACTGAGAACCCAGCACCCAGAGCACTGAGCACCCAGCACCCCGAGCACTGAGCACCCAGCACCCTGAGCACTGAGCACCCAGCACCCCGAGCACTGAGCACCCAGCACCCCGAGCACTGAGCACCCAGCACCCTGAGTACTGAGCACCCAGCACCCCAAGCACTGAGCACCCTGAGTATTGAGCACCCAGCACCCTGATTAATGAGCACCCAGCACCCTGAGTACTGAGCACCGAGCACACTGAGTACTGAGCACCCAGCACCCTGAGTAATGAGCACCCAACGTACTGAGCACCGAGCACCCTGAGCACTGAGCACCCAGCACCCTGAGTACTGAGCACCCAGCACCCTGAGCAATGAGCACCCTGAGTACTGAGCACCCAGCACCTTGAGCACTGAGCACCGAGCACACCGAGCACTGAGCACCCAGCACCCGGTGTACTGAGCACCCAGCACCCTGAGTACTAAGCACCGAGCACCCTGAGTACTGAGCACCCAGCACCCTGAGCACTGAACACACAGCACCCTGAGTACCGAGCACCCTGAGCACTGAGCACCCAGCACCCTGAGCACTGAGCACCCAGAACCCAGAGCACTGAGCCCCCAGCACCCCGAGCACCGAGCACCCAGCACCCCGAGCACTGAGCACCCAGCACCGCGAGCACTGAGCAACCAGCACCCTGAGTAATGAGCTCCCAGCACCCCAAGCACTGAGAACCCTGAGTACTGAGCACCCAGCACCCTGATTAATGAGCACCCAGCACCCCGAGTACTGAGCACCCAGCACCCTGAGTACTGAGCACCCAACGTACTGAGCAACGAGCACCCTGAGCACTGAGCACCCAGCACCCTGAGTACTGAGCAACCAGCACCCTGAGCAATGAGCACCCTGAGTACTGAGCACCCAGCACCTTGAGCACTGAGCAACGAGCACCCCGAGCACTGAGCACCCAGCACCCGGAGTACTGAGCACCCAGCACCCTGAGTACTAAGCACTGAGCACCCTGAGTACTGAGCACCAAGCACCCTGAGCACTGAACCCACAGCACCCTGAGTACTGAGCACGTCGAGAACTGAGCACCCAGCACCCTGAGTACTGAGCACCGAGCACCCCGAGCACTGAGCACCCAGCACCGCGAGCACTGAGCACCCAGCACCCCGAGCACAGAGCACCCAGCACCCTGAGTACTGAGCACCCAGCACCCTCAGTACTGAGCACCCAGCACCCTGAGCACTGAGTACCCAGCACCCTGAGCACTGAGCACCCAGCACCCTGAGCACTGAGCACCGAGTACCCCGAGCACTGAGCATCCCGCACCCCGAGCACTGAGCACCCAGCACCCTGAGTAATGAGCACCCAGCACCCCAAGCACTGAGAACCCTGAGTACTGAGCACCCAGCACCCTGATTAATGAGCACCCAGCACCCCGAATACTGAGCACCCAGCACCCTGAGTACTGAGCACCCAACGTACTGAGCAACGAGCACCCTGAGCACTGAGCAACCAGCACCCTGAGTACTGAGCACCCAGCACCCTGAGCAATGAGCACCCTGAGTACTGAGCACCCAGCACCTTGAGCACTGAGCACCGAGCACCCCGAGCACTGAGCACCCAGCACCCGGAGTACTGAGCACCCAGCACCCTGAGTACTAAGCAGTGAGCACCCTGAGTACTGAGCACCCAGCACCCTGAGCACTGAACCCACAGCACCCTGAGTACTGAGCACGTCGAGAACTGAGCACCCAGCACCCTGAGTACTGAGCACCGAGCACCCCGAGCACTGAGCACCCAGCACCCCGAGCACAGAGCACCCATCACCCTGAGTACTGAGCACCCAGCACCCTCAGTACTGAGCACCCAGCACCCTGAGCACTGAGTACCCAGCACCCTGAGCACTGAGCACCCAGCACCCTGAGCACTGAGCACACAGCACCCTGAGCACTGAGCACCCAGCACCCTGAGTACTGAGCACTGAGCACCCAGCACCCCGAGCACTGAGCACCCTGCACCCTGAGTACTGAGCACTGAGCACCCAGCACCCCGAGCACTGAGCACCCAGCATCCTGAGCACTGAGCACCCAGCACCGGAGTACTGAGCACCCTGCACCCTGAGTACTGAGCACCCAGCACCCTGAGTACTGAGCACCCAGCACCCGGAGTACTGAGCACCCAGCACCCTGAGTACTGAGCACCCAGCACCCTGAGCACTGAGCACCCAGCACCCCGAGCACTGAGCACCCAGCACCCTGAGCACTGAGCACCCAGCACCCTGAGTACTGAGCACTGAGCACCCAGCACCCCGAGCACTGAACACCCAGCACCCTGAGTACTAAGCACCCAGCACCCTGAGTACTGAGCACCCAGCACCCTGAGAACTGAACAACCAGCGTACTGAGCACCGAGCACCCAGAGCACTGAGCACCCAGCACCCTGAGTTCTGAGCACCGAGCACCCTGAGTACTGAGCACCCAGCACCCTGAGTACTGAGCACCCAGCACCCTGAGCACTGAGCACCCAGCACCCTGAGTACTGAGCACTGAGCACCCCGAGTACTGAGCACCGGGCACCCCGAGCACTAAGCACCCAGCACCCCGAGCACCGAGCACCCAGCACCCTGAGCACTGAGCACCCAGCACCCTGAGCACTGAGCACCCAGCACCCTGAGTACTGAGCACCCAATGTACTGAGCATCGAGCACCCTGAGCACTGAGCACCCAGCACCCCGAGTACTGAGCACTGGGCACCCCGAGCACTAAGCACCCAGCACCCCGAGCACCGAGCACCCAGCACCCTGAGCACTGAGCACCCAGCACCCCGAGCACTGAGCACCGAGCACACCGAGCACTGAGTACCCAGCACCCCGAGCACTGAGCACCCAGCACCCCGAGCACTGAGCACCCAGCACCCCGAGCACCGAGCACCCAACACCCTGAGCACCGAGCACCCAGCACCCTGAGCACTGAGCACCCTGAGCACTGAGCACCCAGCACCCTGAGTACTGAGCACTGAGTACCCCGAGTACTGAGCACCGGGCACCCCGAGCACTAAGCACCCAGCACCCCGAGCACCGAGCACCCAGCACCCTGAGCACTGAGCACCCAGCACCCTGAGCACTGAGCACCCAGCACCCTGAGTACTGAGCACACAACGTACTGAGCACCGAGCACCCTGAGCACTGAGCACCCAGCACCCCGAGTACTGAGCACTGGGCACCCCGAGCACTAAGCACCCAGCACCCCTATCACCGAGCACCCAGCACCCTGAGCACTGAGCACCCAGCACACCGAGCACTGAGCACCGAGCACACCGAGCTCTGAGTACCCAGCACCCCGAGCACTGAGCACCCAGCACCCAGAGCACTGAGCACCCAGCACCCCGAGCACTGAGCACCCAGCACCCTGAGCACTGAGCACCCAGCACCCCGAGCACTGAACACCCAGCACCCCGAGCACTGAGCACCCAGCACCCCGAGCACTGAGCACCCAGCACCCCGAGCAATGAGCACCCAGCATCCTGAGAAATGAGCACCCAGCACCCTGAGTACTGAGCACCCAGCACCCCGAGCACTGAGCACGCAGCACCCTGAGCACTGAGCACCCAGCACCCTGAGTACTGAGCACTGAGCACCCCGAGTACTGAGCACCTAGCACCCCGAGCACTGAGCACCGAGCACCCCGAGCACTGAGTACCCAGCACCCTGAGTACTGAGCACCCAGCACCCTGAGTACTGAGCACCCAGCACCCCGAGCACTGAGCACCCTGAGTACTGAGCACCCAGCACCCTGAGTACTGAGCACTAAGCACCCAGAGCGCTGAGCACACAGCACCTCGAGCACGGAGCACCCAGGACCCCGAGCACTGAGTACTGAGCACCCAGCACCCTGAGTAATGAGCACCGAGCTCCCCGAGCACTGAGCACCCTGAGTACTGAGCACCCAGCACCCCGATCACAGAGCACCCAGCACCCTCAGCACTGAGTTCCCAGCCCCCCGAGCACTGAGCACACAGCACCTTGAGTACTGAGCACCCAGCACCCTGAGTACTGAGCACCCAGCACCCTGAGTACTGAGCACCCAGGACCCTGAGCACTGAGCACCCAGCACCCTCAGTACTGAGCACCCAGCACCCCGAGCACTGAGCACCCAGCACCCTGAGTACTGAGCACCCAGCACCCTGAGTACTGAGCAACCCGAGCACTGAGCACCCAGCACCCTGAGTACTGAGCACCCTGAGGAATGAGCACCGATCACCCTGAGCACTGAGCACCCAGCACACTGAATACTGAGCACCCAGCACCCTGAGTACTGAGCACCCAGCACCCTGAGTACTGAGCACCCAGCACCCCGAGCACTGAGCACCCAGCACCCCGAGCACTGAGCACCCAGCACCCTGAGTACTGAGCACCCAGCACCCTGAGTACTGAGCACCCAGCACCCTGAGCACTGAGCACAAAGCACGCTGAGTACTGAGCACTGAGCACCCAGCACCCTGAGCACTGAGCACCCAGCACCCTGAGTACTGAGCACCGAGCACCCCGAGCACTGAGCACCCAGCACCCTGAGTACTGATCTCAGAGCACCCCAAGCACTGAGCACCCAGTGCCCCGAGCACCGAGCACCCTGAGCACTGAGCACCCAGCACCCTGAGTACTGAGGACCCAGCACCCTGAGCAACGAGCACCCTGAGTACTGAGCACCCAGCACCTTGACCACTGAGCACCGAGCACCCCGAGCACTGAGCACCCAGCGCCCCGAGCACTGAGCACCCAGTTCCCCGAGCACTGAGCACCCAGCACCCTGAGCACTGAGCACCCAGCACCCTGAGCACTGAGCACCCAGCACCCTGAGTACTGAGCACCGAGCACCCCGAGCACTGAGCACCCAGCACCCTGAGTACTGAGCACCCAGCAGCCTGAGTACTGAGCACCCAGCACCCCGAGCACTGAGCACCCAGCACCCTGAGTACTGAGCACCGAGCACCCCGAGCACTGAGCACCCAGCACCCTGAGTACTGAGAACCAAGCACCCTGAGTAATGAGCACCCATCACGCTGTGCACTGGGCACCCAGCACCCCGAGTACTGAGCACCCAGCACCCGGAGTACTGAGCACCCAACATACTGAGCACCGAGCACCCCGAGCACTGAGCACCCAGCACCCTGAGTACTGAGCACCGAGCACCCCGAGCACTGAGCACCCAGCGCCCCAAGCACTGAGCACCCAGCACCCCGAGCACTGAGCACCCAGCACCCCGAGCAATGAGCACCCAGCATCCTGAGAAATGAGCACCCAGCACCCTGAGTACTGAGCACCCAGCACCCCGAGCACTGAGCACGCAGCACCCTGAGCACTGAGCACCCAGCACCCTGAGTACTGAGCACTGAGCACCCCGAGTACTGAGCACCTAGCACCCCGAGCACTGAGCACCGAGCACCCCGAGCACTGAGTACCCAGCACCCTGAGTACTGAGCACCCAGCACCCTGAGTACTGAGCACCCAGCACCCCGAGCACTGAGCACCCTGAGTACTGAGCACCCAGCACCCTGAGTACTGAGCACAAAGCACCCAGAGTGCTGAGCACCCAGCACCTCGAGCACGGAGCACCCAGGACCCCGAGCACTGAGTACTGAGCACCCAGCACCCTGAGTAATGAGCACCCAGCACCCTGAGCACTGAACACACAGCACCCTGAGTACCGAGCACCCTGAGCACTGAGCACCCAGCACCCTGAGCACTGAGCACCCAGAACCCAGAGCACTGAGCCCCCAGCACCCCGAGCACCGAGCACCCAGCACCCCGAGCACTGAGCACCCAGCACCGTGAGCACTGAGCAACCAGCACCCTGAGTAATGAGCTCCCAGCACCCCAAGCACTGAGAACCCTGAGTACTGAGCACCCAGCACCCTGATTAATGAGCACCCAGCACCCCGAGTACTGAGCACCCAGCACCCTGAGTACTGAGCACCCAACGTACTGAGCAACGAGCACCCTGAGCACTGAGCACCCAGCACCCTGAGTACTGAGCAACCAGCACCCTGAGCAATGAGCACCCTGAGTACTGAGCACCCAGCACCTTGAGCACTGAGCACCGAGCACCCCGAGCACTGAGCACCCAGCACCCGGAGTACTGAGCACCCAGCACCCTGAGTACTAAGCACTGAGCACCCTGAGTACTGAGCACCAAGCACCCTGAGCACTGAACCCACAGCACCCTGAGTACTGAGCACGTCGAGAACTGAGCACCCAGCACCCTGAGTACTGAGCACCGAGCACCCCGAGCACTGAGCACCCAGCACCGCGAGCACTGAGCACCCAGCACCCCGAGCACAGAGCACCCAGCACCCTGAGTACTGAGCACCCAGCACCCTCAGTACTGAGCACCCAGCACCCTGAGCACTGAGTACCCAGCACCCTGAGCACTGAGCACCCAGCACCCTGAGCACTGAGCACCGAGTACCCCGAGCACTGAGCATCCCGCACCCCGAGCACTGAGCACCCAGCACCCTGAGTAATGAGCACCCAGCACCCCAAGCACTGAGAACCCTGAGTACTGAGCACCCAGCACCCTGATTAATGAGCACCCAGCACCCCGAATACTGAGCACCCAGCACCCTGAGTACTGAGCACCCAACGTACTGAGCAACGAGCACCCTGAGCACTGAGCAACCAGCACCCTGAGTACTGAGCACCCAGCACCCTGAGCAATGAGCACCCTGAGTACTGAGCACCCAGCACCTTGAGCACTGAGCACCGAGCACCCTGAGCACTGAGCACCCAGCACCCGGAGTACTGAGCACCCAGCACCCTGAGTACTAAGCAGTGAGCACCCTGAGTACTGAGCACCCAGCACCCTGAGCACTGAACCCACAGCACCCTGAGTACTGAGCACGTCGAGAACTGAGCACCCAGCACCCTGAGTACTGAGCACCGAGCACCCCGAGCACTGAGCACCCAGCACCCCGAGCACAGAGCACCCATCACCCTGAGTACTGAGCACCCAGCACCCTCAGTACTGAGCACCCAGCACCCTGAGCACTGAGTACCCAGCACAATGAGCACTGAGCACCCAGCACCCTGAGCACTGAGCACACAGCACCCTGAGCACTGAGCACCCAGCACCCTGAGTACTGAGCACTGAGCACCCAGCACCCCGAGCACTGAGCACCCTGCACCCTGAGTACTGAGCACTGAGCACCCAGCACCCCGAGCACTGAGCACCCAGCATCCTGAGCACTGAGCACCCAGCACCGGAGTACTGAGCACCCTGCACCCTGAGTACTGAGCACCCAGCACCCTGAGTACTGAGCACCCAGCACCCGGAGTACTGAGCACCCAGCACCCTGAGTACTGAGCACCCAGCACCCTGAGCACTGAGCACCCAGCACCCCGAGCACTGAGCACCCAGCACCCTGAGCACTGAGCACCCAGCACCCTGAGTACTGAGCACTGAGCACCCAGCACCCCGAGCACTGAACACCCAGCACCCTGAGTACTAAGCACCCAGCACCCTGAGTACTGAGCACCCAGCACCCTGAGAACTGAACAACCAGCGTACTGAGCACCGAGCACCCAGAGCACTGAGCACCCAGCACCCTGAGTTCTGAGCACCGAGCACCCTGAGTACTGAGCACCCAGCACCCTGAGTACTGAGCACCCAGCACCCTGAGCACTGAGCACCCAGCACCCTGAGTACTGAGCACTGAGCACCCCGAGTACTGAGCACCGGGCACCCCGAGCACTAAGCACCCAGCACCCCGAGCACCGAGAACCCAGCACCCTGAGCACTGAGCACCCAGCACCCTGAGCACTGAGCACCCAGCACCCTGAGTACTGAGCACCCAATGTACTGAGCATCGAGCACCCTGAGCACTGAGCACCCAGCACCCCGAGTACTGAGCACTGGGCACCCCGAGCACTAAGCACCCAGCACCCCGAGCACCGAGCACCCAGCACCCTGAGCACTGAGCACCCAGCACCCCGAGCACTGAGCACCGAGCACACCGAGCACTGAGTACCCAGCACCCCGAGCACTGAGCACCCAGCACCCCGAGCACTGAGCACCCAGCACCCCGAGCACCGAGCACCCAACACCCTGAGCACCGAGCACCCAGCACCCTGAGCACTGAGCACCCTGAGCACTGAGCACCCAGCACCCTGAGTACTGAGCACTGAGTACCCCGAGTACTGAGCACCGGGCACCCCGAGCACTAAGCACCCAGCACCCCGAGCACCGAGCACCCAGCACCCTGAGCACTGAGCACCCAGCACCCTGAGCACTGAGCACCCAGCACCCTGAGTACTGAGCACACAACGTACTGAGCACCGAGCACCCTGAGCACTGAGCACCCAGCACCCCGAGTACTGAGCACGGGGCACCCCGAGCACTAAGCACCCAGCACCCCTATCACCGAGCACCCAGCACCCTGAGCACTGAGCACCCAGCACACCGAGCACTGAGCACCGAGCACACCGAGCTCTGAGTACCCAGCACCCCGAGCACTGAGCACCCAGCACCCAGAGCACTGAGCACCCAGCACCCCGAGCACTGAGCACCCAGCACCCTGAGCACTGAGCACCCAGCACCCCGAGCACTGAACACCCAGCACCCCGAGCACTGAGCACCCAGCACCCCGAGCACTGAGCACCCAGCACCCCGAGCAATGAGCACCCAGCATCCTGAGAAATGAGCACCCAGCACCCTGAGTACTGAGCACCCAGCACCCCGAGCACTGAGCACGCAGCACCCTGAGCACTGAGCACCCAGCACCCTGAGTACTGAGCACTGAGCACCCCGAGTACTGAGCACCTAGCACCCCGAGCACTGAGCACCGAGCACCCCGAGCACTGAGTACGCAGCACCCTGAGTACTGAGCACCCAGCACCCTGAGTACTGAGCACCCAGCACCCCGAGCACTGAGCACCCTGAGTACTGAGCACCCAGCACCCTGAGTACTGAGCACTAAGCACCCAGAGCGCTGAGCACACAGCACCTCGAGCACGGAGCACCCAGGACCCCGAGCACTGAGTACTGAGCACCCAGCACCCTGAGTAATGAGCACCGAGCTCCCCGAGCACTGAGCACCCTGAGTACTGAGCACCCAGCACCCCGATCACAGAGCACCCAGCACCCTCAGCACTGAGTTCCCAGCCCCCCGAGCACTGAGCACACAGCACCCTGAGTACTGAGCACCCAGCACCCTGAGTACTGAGCACCCAGCACCCTGAGTACTGAGCACCCAGGACCCTGAGCACTGAGCACCCAGCACCCTCAGTACTGAGCACCCAGCACCCCGAGCACTGAGCACCCAGCACCCTGAGTACTGAGCACCCAGCACCCTGAGTACTGAGCAACCCGAGCACTGAGCACCCAGCACCCTGAGTACTGAGCACCCTGAGGAATGAGCACCGATCACCCTGAGCACTGAGCACCCAGCACCCTGAATACTGAGCACCCAGCACCCTGAGTACTGAGCACCCAGCACCCTGAGTACTGAGCACCCAGCACCCCGAGCACTGAGCACCCAGCACCCCGAGCACTGAGCACCCAGCACCCTGAGTACTGAGCACCCAGCACCCTGAGTACTGAGCACCCAGCACCCTGAGCACTGAGCACAAAGCACGCTGAGTACTGAGCACTGAGCACCCAGCACCCTGAGCACTGAGCACCCAGCACCCTGAGTACTGAGCACCGAGCACCCCGAGCACTGAGCACCCAGCACCCTGAGTACTGATCTCAGAGCACCCCAAGCACTGAGCACCCAGTGCCCCGAGCACCGAGCACCCTGAGCACTGAGCACCCAGCACCCTGAGTACTGAGCACCCAGCACCCTGAGCAATGAGCACCCTGAGTACTGAGCACCCAGCACCTTGACCACTGAGCACCGAGCACCCCGAGCACTGAGCACCCAGCGCCTCGAGCACTGAGCACCCAGTGCCCCGAGCACTGAGCACCCAGCACCCTGAGCACTGAGCACCCAGCACCCTGAGCACTGAGCACCGAGCACCCTGAGTACTGAGCACCGAGCACCCCGAGCACTGAGCACCCAGCACCCTGAGTACTGAGCACCCAGCAGCCTGAGTACTGAGCACCCAGCACCCCGAGCACTGAGCACCCAGCACCCTGAGTACTGAGCACCGAGCACCCCGAGCACTGAGCACCCAGCACCCTGAGTACTGAGAACCAAGCACCCTGAGTAATGAGCACCCATCACGCTGTGCACTGGGCACCCAGCACCCCGAGTACTGAGCACCCAGCACCCGGAGTACTGAGCACCCAACATACTGAGCACCGAGCACCCCGAGCACTGAGCACCCAGCACCCTGAGTACTGAGCACCGAGCACCCCGAGCACTGAGCACCCAGCGCCCCAAGCACTGAGCACCCAGCACCCCGAGCACTGAGCACCCAGCACCCCGAGCAATGAGCACCCAGCATCCTGAGAAATGAGCACCCAGCACCCTGAGTACTGAGCACCCAGCACCCCGAGCACTGAGCACGCAGCACCCTGAGCACTGAGCACCCAGCACCCTGAGTACTGAGCACTGAGCACACCGAGTACTGAGCACCTAGCACCCCGAGCACTGAGCACCGAGCACCCCGAGCACTGAGTACCCAGCACCCTGAGTACTGAGCACCCAGCACCCTGAGTACTGAGCACCCAGCACCCCGAGCACTGAGCACCCTGAGTACTGAGCACCCAGCACCCTGAGTACTGAGCACAAAGCACCCAGAGTGCTGAGCACCCAGCACCTCGAGCACGGAGCACCCAGGACCCCGAGCACTGAGTACTGAGCACCCAGCACCCTGAGTAATGAGCACCGAGCTCCCCGAGCACTGAGCACCCTGAGTACTGAGCACCCAGCACCCCGATCACAGAGCAACCAGCACCCTCAGCACTGAGTACCCAGCCCCCCGATCACAGAGCACCCAGCACCCTCAGCACTGAGTACCCAGCCCCCCGAGCACTGAGCACCCAGCACCCTGAGTACTGAGCACCCTGAGGACTCAGCACCGATCACCCTGAGCACTGAGCCCCCAGCACCCTGAATACTGAGCACCCAGCACCCTGAGTACTGAGCACCCAGCACCCTGAGTACTGAGCACCCAGCACCCCGAGCACTGAGCACCCAGCACCCCGAGCACTGAGCACCCAGCACCCTGAGTACTGAGCACCCAGCACCCTGAGTACTGAGCACCCAGCACCCTGAGCACTGAGCACAAAGCACGCTGAGTACTGAGCACTGAGCACCCTGAGTACTGAGCACCGAGGACCCTGAGCACTGAGCACCCAGCACCCCGAGTACTGAGCACCCAGCACCCTGACTACTGAGCACCGAGCAGCCCGAGCACTGAGCACCCAGCACCCTGAGTACTGAGCACCCAGCACCCTGAGTACTGAGCACCCAGCACCCCGAGCACTGAGCACCCAGCACCCCGAGCCCTGAGCACCCAGCACCCAGAGAATGAGCACCCAGCACCCTGAGTATTGAGAACCGAGCACCGTGAGTACTGAGCACCCAGCACACTGAGCACTGAGCACCCAGCACCCCGAGTACTGTGCACCCAGCACCCCGAGCACTGAGCAACCAGCACCCCGAGAATGAGCACCCAGCACCCTGAGTACTGAGCACCCAGCACCCCGAGCACTGAGCACCCAGCACCCTGAGTACTGAGCACTGAGCACCCAGCACCCTGAGCACTGAGCACCCAGCACCTTGAGCACTGAGCACCTAGCACCCCGAGCACTGAGCACCCAGCACCCTGAGTACTGAGCTCTGAGCACCCTGAGCACTGAGCACCCAGTGCCCCGAGCACCGAGCACCCTGAGCACTGAGCACCCAGCACCCTGAGCAATGAGCACCCTGAGTACTGAGCACCCAGCACCTTGAGCACTGAGCACTGAGCACCCCGAGCACTGAGCACCCAGCACCCTGAGTACTGAGCACCGAGCACCCCGAGCACTGAGCACCCAGCACCCTGAGTACTGAACTCTGAGCACCCTGAGCACTGAGCACCCAGTGCCCCGAGCACCGAGCACCCTGAGCACTGAGCACCCAACACCCTGAGCAATGAACACCCTGAGTACTGAGCACCCAGCACCTTGAGCACTGAGCACCGAGAACCCCGAGCACTGAGCACCCAGCACCCGGAGTACTGAGCACCCAGCACCCTGAGTACTAAGCACCGAGCACCCTGAGTACTGAGCACCCAGCACCCTGAGCACTGAACACACAGCACCCTGAGTACTGAGCACTTCGAGCACTGAGCACCCAGCACCCTGAGTACTGAGCACCGAGCACCCCGAGCACTGAGCACCCAGCACCGCGAGCACTGAGCACATAGCACCCCGAGCACTGAGCACCCAGCACCCCGAGCACTGAGCACCCAGCACCGCGAGCACTGAGCACATAGCACCCCGAGCACTGAGCACCCAGCACTCTTAGTACTGAGTACCCAGCACCCTGAGCACTGAGCACCCAGCACGCTGAGCACTGAGCACACAGCACCCTGAGCACTGAGCACCCAGCACCCTGAGTACTGAGCACTGAGCACCCAGCACCCCGAGCACTGAGCACCCAGCACCCTGAGTACTGAGCACCGAGCACCCCGAGCACTGAGCACCCAGCACCCTGAGTACTGAGCTCAGAGCACCCCAAGCACTGAGCACCCAGTGCCCCGAGCACCGAGCACCCTGAGCACTGAGCACCCAGCACCCTGAGTACTGAGCACCCAGCACCCTGAGCAATGAACACCCTGAGTACTGAGCACCCAGCACCTTGACCACTGAGCGCCGAGCACCCCGAGCACTGAGCACCCAGCGCCCCGAGCACTGAGCACCCAGTGCCCCGAGCACTGAGCACCCAGCACCCTGAGCACTGAGCACCCAGCACCCTGAGCACTGAGCACCCAGCACCCTGAGTACTGAGCACCGAGCACCCCGAGCACTGAGCACCCAGCACCCTGAGTACTGAGCACCCAGCAGCCTGAGTACTGAGCACCCAGCACCCCGAGCACTGAGCACACAGCACCCTGAGTACTGAGCACCGAGCACCCCGAGCAATGAGCACCCAGCACCCTGAGTACTGAGAACCAAGCACCCTGAGTAATGAGCACCCATCACGCTGTGCACTGAGCACCCAGCACCCCGAGTACTGAGCACCCAGCACCCGGAGTACTGAGCACAAAACATACTGAGCACCGAGCACCCCGAGCAGTGAGCACCCAGCACCCTGAGTACTGAGCACCGAGCACCCCGAGCACTGAGCACCCAGCGCCCCAAGCACTGAGCACACAGCACCCCGAGCACTGAGCACCCAGCACCCCGAGCAATGAGCACCCAGCATCCTGAGAAATGAGCACCCAGCACCCTGAGTACTGAGCACCCAGCACCCCGAGCACTGAGCACGCAGCACCCTGAGCACTGAGCACCCAGCACCCTGAGTACTGAGCACTGAGCACCCCGAGTACTGAGCACCTAGCACCCCGAGCACTGAGCACCAAGCACCCCGAGCACTGAGTACCCAGCACCCTGAGTACTGAGCACCCAGTACCCTGAGTACTGAGCACCCAGCACCCCGAGCACTGAGCACCCTGAGTACTGAGCACCCAGCACCCTGAGTACTGAGCACTAAGCACCCAGAGCGCTGAGTACCCAGCCCCCCGAGCACTGAGCACACAGCACCCTGAGTACTGAGCACCCAGCACCCTGAGTACTGTGCACCCAGCACCCTGAGTACTGAGCACCCAGGACCCTGAGCACTGAGCACCCAGCACCCTCAGTACTGAGCACCCAGCACCCCGAGCACTGAGCACCCAGCACCCTGAGTACTGAGCACCCAGCACCCTGAGTACTGAGCAACCCGAGCACTGAGCACCCAGCACCCTGAGTACTGAGCACCCTGAGGACTGAGCACCGATCACCCTGAGCACTGAGCACCCAGCACCCTGAATACTGAGCACCCAGCACCCTGAGTACTGAGCACCCAGCACCCTGAGTACTGAGCACCCAGCACCCCGAGCACTGAGCACCCAGCACCCCGAGCACTGAGCACCCAGCACCCTGAGTACTGAGCACCCAGCACCCTGAGTACTGAGCACCCAGCACCCTGAGCACTGAGCACAAAGCACGCTGAGTACTGAGCACTGAGCACCCAGCACCCTGAGCACTGAGCACCCAGCACCCTGAGTACTGAGCACCGAGCACCCCGAGCACTGAGCACCCAGCACCCTGAGTACTGATCTCAGAGCACCCCAAGCACTGAGCACCCAGTGCCCCGAGCACCGAGCACCCTGAGCACTGAGCACCCAGCACCCTGAGTATTGAGCACCCAGCACCCTGAGCAATGAGCACCCTGAGTACTGAGCACCCAGCACCTTGACCACTGAGCACCGAGCACCCCGAGCACTGAGCACCCAGCGCCCCGAGCACTGAGCACCCAGCGCCCCGAGCACTGAGCACCCAGCACCCTGAGCACTGAGCACCCAGCACCCTGAGCACTGAGCACCCAGCACCCTGAGTACTGAGCACCGAGCACCCCGAGCACTGAGCACCGAGCACCCTGAGTACTGAGCACCCAGCAGCCTGAGTACTGAGCACCCAGCACCCCGAGCACTGAGCACCCAGCACCCTGAGTACTGAGCACCGAGCACCCCGAGCACTGAGCACCCAGCACCCTGAGTACTGAGAACCAAGCACCCTGAGTAATGAGCACCCATCACGCTGTGCACTGGGCACCCAGCACCCCGAGTACTGAGCACCCAGCACCCGGAGTACTGAGCACCCAACATACTGAGCACCGAGCACCCCGAGCACTGAGCACCCAGCACCCTGAGTACTGAGCACCGAGCACCCCGAGCACTGAGCACCCAGCGCCCCAAGCACTGAGCACCCAGCACCCCGAGCACTGAGCACCCAGCACCCCGAGCAATGAGCACCCAGCATCCTGAGAAATGAGCACCCAGCACCCTGAGTACTGAGCACCCAGCACCCCGAGCACTGAGCACGCAGCACCCTGAGCACTGAGCACCCAGCACCCTGAGTACTGAGCACTGAGCACCCCGAGTACTGAGCACCTAGCACCCCGAGCACTGAGCACCGAGCACCCCGAGCACTGAGTACCCAGCACCCTGAGTACTGAGCACCCAGCACCCTGAGTACTGAGCACCCAGCACCCCGAGCACTGAGCACCCTGAGTACTGAGCACCCAGCACCCTGAGTACTGAGCACAAAGCACCCAGAGTGCTGAGCACCCAGCACCTCGAGCACGGAGCACCCAGGACCCCGAGCACTGAGTACTGAGCACCCAGCACCCTGAGTAATGAGCACCGAGCTCCCCGAGCACTGAGCACCCTGAGTACTGAGCACCCAGCACCCCGATCACAGAGCACCCAGCACCCTCAGCACTGAGTACCCAGCCCCCCGAGCACTGAGCACACAGCACCCTGAGTACTGAACACCCAGCACCCTGAGTACTGAGCACCCAGCACCCTGAGTACTGAGCACCCAGGACCCTGAGCACTGAGCACCCAGCACCCTCAGTACTGAGCACCCAGCACCCCGAGCACTGAGCACCCAGCACCCTGAGTACTGAGCACCCAGCACCCTGAGTACTGAGCAACCCGAGCACTGAGCACCCAGCACCCTGAGTACTGAGCACCCTGAGGACTGAGCACCGATCACCCTGAGCACTGAGCCCCCAGCACCCTGAATACTGAGCACCCAGCACCCTGAGTACTGAGCACCCAGCACCCTGAGTACTGAGCACCCAGCACCCCGAGCACTGAGCACCCAGCACCCCGAGCACTGAGCACCCAGCACCCTGAGTACTGAGCACCCAGCACCCTGAGTACTGAGCACCCAGCACCCTGAGCACTGAGCACAAAGCACGCTGAGTACTGAGCACTGAGCACCCAGCACCCTGAGCACTGAGCACCCAGCACCCTGAGTACTGAGCACCGAGCACCCCGAGCACTGAGCACCCAGCACCCTGAGTACTGATCTCAGAGCACCCCAAGCACTGAGCACCCAGTGCCCCGAGCACCGAGCACCCTGAGCACTGAGCACCCAGCACCCTGAGTATTGAGCACCCAGCACCCTGAGCAATGAGCACCCTGAGTACTGAGCACCCAGCACCTTGACCACTGAGCACCGAGCACCCCGAGCACTGAGCACCCAGCGCCCCGAGCACTGAGCACCCAGCGCCCCGAGCACTGAGCACCCAGCACCCTGAGCACTGAGCACCCAGCACCCTGAGCACTGAGCACCCAGCACCCTGAGTACTGAGCACCGAGCACCCCGAGCACTGAGCACCGAGCACCCTGAGTACTGAGCACCCAGCAGCCTGAGTACTGAGCACCCAGCACCCCGAGCACTGAGCACCCAGCACCCTGAGTACTGAGCACCGAGCACCCCGAGCACTGAGCACCCAGCACCCTGAGTACTGAGAACCAAGCACCCTGAGTAATGAGCACCCATCACGCTGTGCACTGGGCACCCAGCACCCCGAGTACTGAGCACCCAGCACCCGGAGTACTGAGCACCCAACATACTGAGCACCGAGCACCCCGAGCACTGAGCACCCAGCACCCTGAGTACTGAGCACCGAGCACCCCGAGCACTGAGCACCCAGCGCCCCAAGCACTGAGCACCCAGCACCCCGAGCACTGAGCACCCAGCACCCCGAGCAATGAGCACCCAGCATCCTGAGAAATGAGCACCCAGCACCCTGAGTACTGAGCACCCAGCACCCCGAGCACTGAGCACGCAGCACCCTGAGCACTGAGCACCCAGCACCCTGAGTACTGAGCACTGAGCACCCCGAGTACTGAGCACCTAGCACCCCGAGCACTGAGCACCGAGCACCCCGAGCACTGAGTACCCAGCACCCTGAGTACTGAGCACCCAGCACCCTGAGTACTGAGCACCCAGCACCCCGAGCACTGAGCACCCTGAGTACTGAGCACCCAGCACCCTGAGTACTGAGCACAAAGCACCCAGAGTGCTGAGCACCCAGCACCTCGAGCACGGAGCACCCAGGACCCCGAGCACTGAGTACTGAGCACCCAGCACCCTGAGTAATGAGCACCGAGCTCCCCGAGCACTGAGCACCCTGAGTACTGAGCACCCAGCACCCCGATCACAGAGCACCCAGCACCCTCAGCACTGAGTACCCAGCCCCCCGAGCACTGAGCACACAGCACCCTGAGTACTGAACACCCAGCACCCTGAGTACTGAGCACCCAGCACCCTGAGTACTGAGCACCCAGGACCCTGAGCACTGAGCACCCAGCACCCTCAGTACTGAGCACCCAGCACCCCGAGCACTGAGCACCCAGCACCCTGAGTACTGAGCACCCAGCACCCTGAGTACTGAGCAACCCGAGCACTGAGCACCCAGCACCCTGAGTACTGAGCACCCTGAGGACTGAGCACCGATCACCCTGAGCACTGAGCCCCCAGCACCCTGAATACTGAGCACCCAGCACCCTGAGTACTGAGCACCCAGCACCCTGAGTACTGAGCACCCAGCACCCCGAGCACTGAGCACCCAGCACCCCGAGCACTGAGCACCCAGCACCCTGAGTACTGAGCACCCAGCACCCTGAGTACTGAGCACCCAGCACCCTGAGCACTGAGCACAAAGCACGCTGAGTACTGAGCACTGAGCACCCTGAGTACTGAGCACCGAGGACCCTGAGCACTGAGCACCCAGCACCCCGAGTACTGAGCACCCAGCACCCTGACTACTGAGCACCGAGCAGCCCGAGCACTGAGCACCCAGCACCCTGAGTACTGAGCACCCAGCACCCTGAGTACTGAGCACCCAGCACCCCGAGCACTGAGCACCCAGCACCCCGAGCCCTGAGCACCCAGCACCCAGAGAATGAGCACCCAGCACCCTGAGTATTGAGAACCGAGCACCGTGAGTACTGAGCACCCAGCACACTGAGCACTGAGCACCCAGCACCCCGAGTACTGTGCACCCAGCACCCCGAGCACTGAGCAACCAGCACCCCGAGAATGAGCACCCAGCACCCTGAGTACTGAGCACCAAGCACCCCGAGCACTGAGCACCCAGCACCCTGAGTACTGAGCACTGAGCACCCAGCACCCTGTGCACTGAGCACCCAGCACCTTGAGCACTGAGCACCGAGAACCCCGAGCACTGAGCACCCAGCACCCGGAGTACTGAGCACCGAGCACCCCGAGCACTGAGCACCCAGCACCCTGAGTACTGAGCTCTGAGCACCCTGAGCACTGAGCACCCAGTGCCCCGAGCACCGAGCACCCTGAGCACTGAGCACCCAGCACCCTGAGCAATGAGCACCCTGAGTACTGAGCACCCAGCACCTTGAGCACTGAGCACCGAGCACCCCGAGCACTGAGCACCCAGCACCCTGAGTACTGAGCACCGAGCACCCCGAGCACTGAGCACCCAGCACCCTGAGTACTGAGCTCTGTGCACCCTGAGCACTGAGCACCCAGTGCCCCGAGCACCGAGCACCCTGAGCACTGAGCACCCAACACCCTGAGCAATGAGCACCCTGAGTACTGAGCACCCAGCACCTTGAGCACTGAGCACCGAGAACCCCGAGCACTGAGCACCCAGCACCCGGAGTACTGAGCACCCAGCACCCTGAGTACTAAGCACCGAGCACCCTGAGTACTGAGCACCCAGCACCCTGAGCACTGAACACACAGCACCCTGAGTACTGAGCACTTCGAGCACTGAGCACCCAGCACCCTGAGTACTGAGCACCGAGCACCCCGAGCAATGAGCACCCAGCACCCTGAGTACTGAGAACCAAGCACCCTGAGTAATGAGCACCCATCACGCTGTGCACTGAGCACCCAGCACCCCGAGTACTGAGCACCCAGCACCCGGAGTACTGAGCACCCAACATACTGAGCACCGAGCACCCCGAGCAGTGAGCACCCAGCACCCTGAGTACTGAGCACCGAGCACCCCGAGCACTGAGCACCCAGCGCCCCAAGCACTGAGCACACAGCACCCCGAGCACTGAGCACCCAGCACCCCGAGCAATGAGCACCCAGCATCCTGAGAAATGAGCACCCAGCACCCTGAGTACTGAGCACCCAGCACCCCGAGCACTGAGCACGCAGCACCCTGAGCACTGAGCACCCAGCACCCTGAGTACTGAGCACTGAGCACCCCGAGTACTGAGCACCTAGCACCCCGAGCACTGAGCACCAAGCACCCCGAGCACTGAGTACCCAGCACCCTGAGTACTGAGCACCCAGCACCCTGAGTACTGAGCACCCAGCACCCCGAGCACTGAGCACCCTGAGTACTGAGCACCCAGCACCCTGAGTACTGAGCACTAAGCACCCAGAGCGCTGAGTACCCAGCCCCCCGAGCACTGAGCACACAGCACCCTGAGTACTGAGCACCCAGCACCCTGAGTACTGTGCACCCAGCACCCTGAGTACTGAGCACCCAGGACCCTGAGCACTGAGCACCCAGCACCCTCAGTACTGAGCACCCAGCACCCCGAGCACTGAGCACCCAGCACCCTGAGTACTGAGCACCCAGCAACCTGAGTACTGAGCAACCCGAGCACTGAGCACCCAGCACCCTGAGTACTGAGCACCCTGAGGACTGAGCACCGATCACCCTGAGCACTGAGCACCCAGCACCCTGAATACTGAGCACCCAGCACCCTGAGTACTGAGCACCCAGCACCCTGAGTACTGAGCACCCAGCACCCCGAGCACTGAGCACCCAGCACCCCGAGCACTGAGCACCCAGCACCCTGAGTACTGAGCACCCAGCACCCTGAGTACTGAGCACCCAGCACCCTGAGCACTGAGCACAAAGCACGCTGAGTACTGAGCACTGAGCACCCTGAGTACTGAGCACCGAGGACCCTGAGCACTGAGCACCCAGCACCCCGAGTACTGAGCACCCAGCACCCTGAGTACTGAGCACCGAGCACCCCGAGCACTGAGCACCCAGCACCCTGAGTACTGAGCACCCAGCACCCTGAGTACTGAGCACCCAGCACCCCGAGCACTGAGCACCCAGCACCCCGAGCCCTGAGCACCCAGCACCCAGAGAATGAGCACCCAGCACCCTGAGTATTGAGAACCGAGCACCGTGAGTACTGAGCACCCTGCACACTGAGCACTGAGCACCCAGCACCCTGAGTACTGAGCACCGAGCACCCCGAGCACTGAGCACCCAGCACCCTGAGTACTGAGCACCCAGCAGCCTGAGTACTGAGCACCCAGCACCCCGAGCACTGAGCACCCAGCACCCTGAGTACTGAGCACCGAGCACCCCGAGCAATGAGCACCCAGCACCCTGAGTACTGAGAACCAAGCACCCTGAGTAATGAGCACCCATCACGCTGTGCACTGAGCACCCAGCACCCCGAGTACTGAGCACCCAGCACCCGGAGTACTGAGCACCCAACATACTGAGCACCGAGCACCCCGAGCAGTGAGCACCCAGCACCCTGAGTACTGAGCACCGAGCACCCCGAGCACTGAGCACCCAGCGCCCCAAGCACTGAGCACACAGCACCCCGAGCACTGAGCACCCAGCACCCCGAGCAATGAGCACCCAGCATCCTGAGAAATGAGCACCCAGCACCCTGAGTACTGAGCACCCAGCACCCCGAGCACTGAGCACGCAGCACCCTGAGCACTGAGCACCCAGCACCCTGAGTACTGAGCACTGAGCACCCCGAGTACTGAGCACCTAGCACCCCGAGCACTGAGCACCAAGCACCCCGAGCACTGAGTACCCAGCACCCTGAGTACTGAGCACCCAGCACCCTGAGTACTGAGCACCCAGCACCCCGAGCACTGAGCACCCTGAGTACTGAGCACCCAGCACCCTGAGTACTGAGCACTAAGCACCCAGAGCGCTGAGTACCCAGCCCCCCGAGCACTGAGCACACAGCACCCTGAGTACTGAGCACCCAGCACCCTGAGTACTGGGCACCCAGCACCCTGAGTACTGAGCACCCAGGACCCTGAGCACTGAGCACCCAGCACCCTCAGTACTGAGCACCCAGCACCCCGAGCACTGAGCACCCAGCACCCTGAGTACTGAGCACCCAGCACCCTGAGTACTGAGCAACCCGAGCACTGAGCACCCAGCACCCTGAGTACTGAGCACCCTGAGGACTGAGCACCGATCACCCTGAGCACTGAGCACCCAGCACCCTGAATACTGAGCACCCAGCACCCTGAGTACTGAGCACCCAGCACCCTGAGTACTGAGCACCCAGCACCCCGAGCACTGAGCACCCAGCACCCCGAGCACTGAGCACCCAGCACCCTGAGTACTGAGCACCCAGCACCCTGAGTACTGAGCACCCAGCACCCTGAGCACTGAGCACAAAGCACGCTGAGTACTGAGCACTGAGCACCCTGAGTACTGAGCACCGAGGACCCTGAGCACTGAGCACCCAGCACCCCGAGTACTGAGCACCCAGCACCCTGAGTACTGAGCACCGAGCACCCCGAGCACTGAGCACCCAGCACCCTGAGTACTGAGCACCCAGCACCCTGAGTACTGAGCACCCAGCACCCCGAGCACTGAGCACCCAGCACCCCGAGCCCTGAGCACCCAGCACCCAGAGAATGAGCACCCAGCACCCTGAGTATTGAGAACCGAGCACCGTGAGTACTGAGCACCCAGCACACTGAGCACTGAGCACCCAGCACCCCGAGTACTGTGCACCCAGCACCCCGAGCACTGAGCAACCAGCACCCCGAGAATGAGCACCCAGCACCCTGAGTACTGAGCACCCAGCTCCCCGAGCACTGAGCACCCAGCACCCTGAGTACTGAGCACCGAGCACCCCGAGCACTGAGCACCCAGCACCCTGAGTACTGAGAACCAAGCACCCTGAGTAATGAGCACCCATCACGCTGTGCACTGAGCACCCAGCACCCCGAGTACTGAGCACCCAGCACCCGGAGTACTGAGCACCCAACATACTGAGCACCGAGCACCCCGAGCACTGAGCACCCAGCACCCTGAGTACTGAGCACCGAGCACACCGAGCACTGAGCACCCAGCGCCCCAAGCACTGAGCACCCAGCACCCCGAGCACTGAGCTCCCAGCACCCCGAGCAATGAGCACCCAGCATCCTGAGAAATGAGCACCCAGCACCCTGAGTACTGAGCACCCAGCACCCCGAGCACTGAGCACGCAACACCCTGAGCACTGAGCACCCAGCACCCTGAGTACTGAGCACTGAGCACCCCGAGTACTGAGCACCTAGCACCCCGAGCACTGAGCACCGAACACCCCGAGCACTGAGTACCCAGCACCCTGAGTACTGAGCACCCAGCACCCTGAGTACTGAGCACCCAGCACCCCGAGCACTGAGCACCCTGAGTACTGAGCACCCAGCACCCTGAGTACTGAGCACTAAGCACCCAGAGCGCTGAGCACCCAGCACCTCGAGCACGGAGCACCCAGGACCCCGAGCACTGAGTACTGAGCACCCAGCACCCTGAGTAATCAGCACCGAGCTCCCCGAGCACTGAGCACCCTGAGTACTGAGCACAAAGCACCCCGATCACAGAGCACCCAGCACCCTCAGCACTGAGTACCCAGCCCCCCGAGCAATGAGCACACAGCACCATGAGTACTGAGCACCCAGCACCCTGAGTACTGAGGACCCAGCACCCTGAGTACTGAGCACCCAGGACCCTGAGCACTGAGCACCCAGCACCCTCAGTACTGAGCAAACAGCACCCCGAGCACTGAGCACCCAGCACCCTGAGTACTGAGCACCCAGCACCCTGAGTACTGAGCAACCCGAGCACTGAGCACCCAGCACCCTGAGTACTGAGCACCCTGAGGACTGAGCACCGATCACCCTGAGCACTGAGCACCCAGCACCCTGAATACTGAGCAACCAGCACCCTGAGTACTGAGCACCCAGCACCCTGAGTACTGAGCACCCAGCACCCCGAGCACTGAGCACCCAGCACCCCGAGCACTGAGCACCCAGCACCCTGAGTACTGAGCACCCAGCACCCTGAGTACTGAGCACCCAGCACCCTGAGCACTGAGCACAAAGCACGCTGAGTACTGAGCACTGAGCACCCTGAGTACTGAGCACCCAGCACCCCGAGCACTGAGCACCCAGCACCCCGAGCACTGAGCACCCAGCACCCTGAGTACTGAGCACCCAGCACCAAGAGTACTGAGCACTGAGCATCCTGAGCACTGAGCACCCAGCACCCCGAGCACTGAGCACCCAGCACCCTGAGTACTGAGCACCAAGCACCCTGAGTACTGAGCACCCAGCACCCTGAGTACTGAGCACCCAGCACCCTGAGTACTGAGCACCCAGCACCCCGAGCACTGAGCACCCAGCGCCCCGAGCACTGAGCACCCAGCACCCCGAGCTTTGAGCACTGAGCACCCTGAGCACTGAGCACACAGCACCCCGAGTACTGAGCACTGAGCACCCTGAGAACTGAGCACCCAGCACCCCGAGTACTGAGCACTGAGCACCCTGAGTACTGAGCACCCAGCACCCTGAGCACTGAGTACCCAGCACAATGAGCACTGAGCACCCAGCACCCTGAGTACTGAGCACCCAGCACCCTGAGTACTGAGCACCCAGCACCCCGAGCACTGAGCACCCAGCACCCCGAGTACTGTGCACCCAGCACCCCGAGCACTGAGCAACCAGCACCCCGAGAATGAGCACCCAGCACCCTGAGTACTGAGCACCCAGCACCCCGAGCACTGAGCACCCAGCACCCTGAGTACTGAGCACCCAGCACCCTGAGTACTGAGCACCCAGCACCCTGAGTACTGAGCACCCAGCACCCTGAGTACTGAGCACCCAGCACCCTGAGTACGGAGCACCCAGCACACTGAGTACTGAGCACCGAGCACCCCGAGCACTGAGCACCCAGCACCCTGAGTACTGAGCACCCAGCACCAATAGTACTGAGCACTGAGCATCCTGAGCACTGAGCATCCAGCACCCCAAGCACTGAGCACCCAGCACCCTGAGTACTGAGCACCGAGCACCCTGAGTACTGAGCACCAAGCACCCTGAGTACTGAGCACCCAGCACCCTGAGCACTGAGCAGCCAGCACCCTGAGCACTGAGGACCCAGCACCCCGAGCACTGAGCACACAGCACCCTGAGCACTGAGCACCCAGCACCCCGAGTACTGAGCACCCAGCACCCTGAGTACTGAGCACCGAGTACCCCGAGCACTGAGCTCCCAGCACCCGGAGTACTGAGCACCCAGCACCAAGAGTACTGACCACCGAGCATCCTGAGCACTGAGCACCGAGCACCCCGAGCACTAAGCACCCAGCACCCTGAGTACTGAGCACCCAGCACCCTGAGCAATGAGCACCCTGATTACTGAGCACCCAGCACCCTGAGCAATTAGCACCCTGATTACTGAGCACCCAGCACCTTGAGCACTGAGCACCGAGCACCCCGAGCACTGAGCACCCAGCACCCGGAATACTGAGCACCCAGCACCCTGAGTACTAAGCACTGAGCACCTTGAGTACTGAGCACCCAGCACCCTGAGCACTGAACCCACAGCACCCTGAGTACTGAGCACCTCGAGCACTGAGCACCCAGCACCCTGAGTACTGAGCACCGAGCACCCCGAGCACTGAGCACCCAGCACCGCGAGCACTGAGCACCCAGCACCCCGAGCACAGAGCACCCAGCACCCTGAGTACTGAGCACCCAGCACCCTCAGTACTGAGCACCCAGCACCCTGAGCACTGAGTACCCAGCACCCTGAGCACTGAGCACCCAGCACCCTGAGTACTGAGCACTGAGCACCCAGCACCCCGAGCACTGAGCACCCTGCACCCTGAGTACTGAGCACTGAGCAACCAGCACCCCGAGCACTGAGCACCCAGCACCCTGAGCACTGAGCACCCAGCACCGGAGTACTGAGCACCCAGCACCCTGAGTAGTGAGCACCCAGCACCCTGAGTACTGAGCACAAAGCACCCCGAGTACTGAGCACCCAGCACCCTGAGTACTGAGCACAAAGCACCCTGAGCACTGAGCACCCAGCACCCCGAGCACTGAGCACCCAGCACCCTGAGCACTGAGCACCCAGCACCCTGAGCACTGAGCACCCAGCACACTGAGCACTGAGCACCCAGCACCCTGAGTAATGAGCACCCAACGTACTGAGCACCGAGCACCCCGAGCACTGAGCACCCAGCACCCCGAGAATGAGCACCCAGCACCCTGAGTATTGAGAACCGTGCACCCCGAGCACTGAGCACCCAGCACCCTGAGCACTGAGCACAGAGCACCCCGAGTACTGAGCACCCACCACCCTGAGTACTGAGCACCGAGTACCCCGAGCACTGAGCACCCAGCACCCTGAGTACTGAGCACCCAGCACCAAGAGTACTGAGCACCGAGCACCCCGAGCACTGAGCACCCAGCACCCTGAGTAATGAGCACCCAGCACCCCGAGCACTGAGCACCCTGAGTACTCAGCACCCAGCACCCTGATTAATGAGCACCCAGCACCCCGAGTACTGAGCACCCAGCACCCTGAGTACTGAGCACCCAACGTACTGAGCAACGAGCACCCTGAGCACTGAGCACCCAGCACCGTGAGTACTGAGCACCCAGCACCCTGAGCAATGAGCACCCTGAGTACTGAGCACCCAGCACCTTGAGCACTGAGCACCGAGCACCCCGAGCACTGAGCACCCAGCACCCGGAGTACTGAGCACCCAGCACCCTGAGTACTAAGCACTGAGTACCCAGCACCCTGAGCACTGAACCCACAGCACCCTGAGTACTGAGCACGTCGAGAACTGAGCACCCAGCACCCTGAGTACTGAGCACCGAGCACCCCGAGCACTGAGCACCCAGCACCGCGAGCACTGAGTACCCAGCACCCCGAGCACAGAGCACCCAGCACCCTGAGTACCGAGCACCCAGCACCCGCAGTACTGAGCACCCAGCACCCTGAGCACTGAGTACCCAGCACCCTGAGCACTGAGCACCCAGCACCCTGAGCACTGAGCACCCAGCACCCTGAGCACTGAGCACCCAGCACCCTGAGTACTGAGCACTGAGCACCCAGCACCCCGAGCACTGAGCACCCTGCAACCTGAGTACTGAGCACTGAGCACCCAGCACCCCGAGCACTGAGAACCCAGCACCCTGAGCACTGAGCACCCAGCACCGGAGTACTGAGCACCCAGCACCCTGAGTACTGAGCACCCAGCACCCGGAGTACTGAGCACCCAGCACCCTAAGTACTGAGCACACAGCACCCTGAGCACTGAGCACCCAGCACCCCGAGCACTGAGCACCCAGCACCCTGAGCACTGAGCACCCAGCACCCTGAGTACTGAGCACTGAGCACCCAGCACCCCGAGCACTGAACACCCAGCACCCTGAGTACTAAGCACGCCGGAACCCTGAGTACTGAGCACACAGCACCCTGAGAACTGAGCAACCAGCATACTGAGCACCGAGCACCCCGAGCACTGAGCACCCAGCACCCTGAGTACTGAGCACCGAGCTCCCTGAGTACTGTGCACCCAGCACCCTGAGTACTGAGCACCCAGCACCCTGAGCACTGAGCACCCAGCACCCTGAGTACTGAGCACTGAGCACCCTGAGTACTGAGCACCAAGCACCCTGAGTACTGAGCACCCAGCACCCTGAGTACTGAGCACCCAGCACCCTGAGTACGGAGCACCCAGCACACTGAGTACTGAGCACCGAGCACCCCGAGCACTGAGCACCCAGCACCCTGAGTACTGAGCACCCAGCACCAAGAGTACTGAGCACTGAGCATCCTGAGCACTGAGCACCCAGCACCCCAAGCACTGAGCACCCAGCACCCTGAGTACTGAGCACCGAGCACCCTGAGTACTGAGCACCAAGCACCCTGAGTACTGAGCACCCAGCACCCTGAGCACTGAGCAGCCAGCACCCTGAGCACTGAGGACCCAGCACCCCGAGCACTGAGCACACAGCACCCTGAGCACTGAGCACCCAGCACCCCGAGTACTGAGCACCCAGCACCCTGAGTACTGAGCACCGAGTACCCCGAGCACTGAGCTCCCAGCACCCGGAGTACTGAGCACCCAGCACCAAGAGTACTGACCACCGAGCATCCTGAGCACTGAGCACCGAGCACCCCGAGCACTAAGCACCCAGCACCCTGAGTACTGAGCACCCAGCACCCTGAGCAATGAGCACCCTGATTACTGAGCACCCAGCACCCTGAGCAATTAGCACCCTGATTACTGAGCACCCAGCACCTTGAGCACTGAGCACCGAGCACCCCGAGCACTGAGCACCCAGCACCCGGAATACTGAGCACCCAGCACCCTGAGTACTAAGCACTGAGCACCTTGAGTACTGAGCACCCAGCACCCTGAGCACTGAACCCACAGCACCCTGAGTACTGAGCACCTCGAGCACTGAGCACCCAGCACCCTGAGTACTGAGCACCGAGCACCCCGAGCACTGAGCACCCAGCACCGCGAGCACTGAGCACCCAGCACCCCGAGCACAGAGCACCCAGCACCCTGAGTACTGAGCACCCAGCACCCTCAGTACTGAGCACCCAGCACCCTGAGCACTGAGTACCCAGCACCCTGAGCACTGAGCACCCAGCACCCTGAGTACTGAGCACTGAGCACCCAGCACCCCGAGCACTGAGCACCCTGCACCCTGAGTACTGAGCACTGAGCAACCAGCACCCCGAGCACTGAGCACCCAGCACCCTGAGCACTGAGCACCCAGCACCGGAGTACTGAGCACCCAGCACCCTGAGTACTGAGCACCCAGCACCCTGAGTACTGAGCACAAAGCACCCCGAGTACTGAGCACCCAGCACCCTGAGTACTGAGCACCCAGCACCCTGAGCACTGAGCACCCAGCACCCCGAGCACTGAGCACCCAGCACCCTGAGCACTGAGCACCCAGCACCCTGAGCACTGAGCACCCAGCACACTGAGCACTGAGCACCCAGCACCCTGAGTAATGAGCACCCAACGTACTGAGCACCGAGCACCCCGAGCACTGAGCACCCAGCACCCCGAGAATGAGCACCCAGCACCCTGAGTATTGAGAACCGTGCACCCCGAGCACTGAGCACCCAGCACCCTGAGCACTGAGCACAGAGCACCCCGAGTACTGAGCACCCACCACCCTGAGTACTGAGCACCGAGTACCCCGAGCACTGAGCACCCAGCACCCTGAGTACTGAGCACCCAGCACCAAGAGTACTGAGCACCGAGCACCCCGAGCACTGAGCACCCAGCACCCTGAGTAATGAGCACCCAGCACCCCGAGCACTGAGCACCCTGAGTACTCAGCACCCAGCACCCTGATTAATGAGCACCCAGCACCCCGAGTACTGAGCACCCAGCACCCTGAGTACTGAGCACCCAACGTACTGAGCAACGAGCACCCTGAGCACTGAGCACCCAGCACCGTGAGTACTGAGCACCCAGCACCCTGAGCAATGAGCACCCTGAGTACTGAGCACCCAGCACCTTGAGCACTGAGCACCGAGCACCCCGAGCACTGAGCACCCAGCACCCGGAGTACTGAGCACCCAGCACCCTGAGTACTAAGCACTGAGCACCCAGCACCCTGAGCACTGAACCCACAGCACCCTGAGTACTGAGCACGTCGAGAACTGAGCACCCAGCACCCTGAGTACTGAGCACCGAGCACCCCGAGCACTGAGCACCCAGCACCGCGAGCACTGAGTACCCAGCACCCCGAGCACAGAGCACCCAGCACCCTGAGTACCGAGCACCCAGCACCCGCAGTACTGAGCACCCAGCACCCTGAGCACTGAGTACCCAGCACCCTGAGCACTGAGCACCCAGCACCCTGAGCACTGAGCACCCAGCACCCTGAGCACTGAGCACCCAGCACCCTGAGTACTGAGCACTGAGCACCCAGCACCCCGAGCACTGAGCACCCTGCAACCTGAGTACTGAGCACTGAGCACCCAGCACCCCGAGCACTGAGAACCCAGCACCCTGAGCACTGAGCACCCAGCACCGGAGTACTGAGCACCCAGCACCCTGAGTACTGAGCACCCAGCACCCGGAGTACTGAGCACCCAGCACCCTAAGTACTGAGCACACAGCACCCTGAGCACTGAGCACCCAGCACCCCGAGCACTGAGCACCCAGCACCCTGAGCACTGAGCACCCAGCACCCTGAGTACTGAGCACTGAGCACCCAGCACCCCGAGCACTGAACACCCAGCACCCTGAGTACTAAGCACGCCGGAACCCTGAGTACTGAGCACACAGCACCCTGAGAACTGAGCAACCAGCATACTGAGCACCGAGCACCCCGAGCACTGAGCACCCAGCACCCTGAGTACTGAGCACCGAGCTCCCTGAGTACTGTGCACCCAGCACCCTGAGTACTGAGCACCCAGCACCCTGAGCACTGAGCACCCAGCACCCTGAGTACTGAGCACTGAGCACCCCGAGTACTGAGCACCGGGCACCCCGAGCACTAAGCACCCAGCACCCTGAGTACTGAGCACCCAGCACCAAGAGTACTGAGCACTGAGCATCCTGAGCACTGAGCACCCAGCACCCCAAGCACTGAGCACCCAGCACCCTGAGTACTGAGCACCGAGCACCCTGAGTACTGAGCACCAAGCACCCTGAGTACTGAGCACCCAGCACCCTGAGCACTGAGCAGCCAGCACCCTGAGCACTGAGGACCCAGCACCCCGAGCACTGAGCACACAGCACCCTGAGCACTGAGCACCCAGCACCCCGAGTACTGAGCACCCAGCACCCTGAGTACTGAGCACCGAGTACCCCGAGCACTGAGCTCCCAGCACCCGGAGTACTGAGCACCCAGCACCAAGAGTACTGACCACCGAGCATCCTGAGCACTGAGCACCGAGCACCCCGAGCACTAAGCACCCAGCACCCTGAGTACTGAGCACCCAGCACCCTGAGCAATGAGCACCCTGATTACTGAGCACCCAGCACCCTGAGCAATTAGCACCCTGATTACTGAGCACCCAGCACCTTGAGCACTGAGCACCGAGCACCCCGAGCACTGAGCACCCAGCACCCGGAATACTGAGCACCCAGCACCCTGAGTACTAAGCACTGAGCACCTTGAGTACTGAGCACCCAGCACCCTGAGCACTGAACCCACAGCACCCTGAGTACTGAGCACCTCGAGCACTGAGCACCCAGCACCCTGAGTACTGAGCACCGAGCACCCCGAGCACTGAGCACCCAGCAGCGCGAGCACTGAGCACCCAGCACCCCGAGCACAGAGCACCCAGCACCCTGAGTACTGAGCACCCAGCACCCTCAGTACTGAGCACCCAGCACCCTGAGCACTGAGTACCCAGCACCCTGAGCACTGAGCACCCAGCACCCTGAGTACTGAGCACTGAGCACCCAGCACCCCGAGCACTGAGCACCCTGCACCCTGAGTACTGAGCACTGAGCAACCAGCACCCCGAGCACTGAGCACCCAGCACCCTGAGCACTGAGCACCCAGCACCGGAGTACTGAGCACCCAGCACCCTGAGTACTGAGCACCCAGCACCCTGAGTACTGAGCACCCAGCACCCCGAGTACTGAGCACCCAGCACCCTGAGTACTGAGCACCCAGCACCCTGAGCACTGAGCACCCAGCACCCCGAGCACTGAGCACCCAGCACCCTGAGCACTGAGCACCCAGCACCCTGAGCACTGAGCACCCAGCACACTGAGCACTGAGCACCCAGCACCCTGAGTAATGAGCACCCAACGTACTGAGCACCGAGCACCCCGAGCACTGAGCACCCAGCACCCCGAGAATGAGCACCCAGCACCCTGAGTATTGAGAACCGTGCACCCCGAGCACTGAGCACCCAGCACCCTGAGCACTGAGCACAGAGCACCCCGAGTACTGAGCACCCACCACCCTGAGTACTGAGCACCGAGTACCCCGAGCACTGAGCACCCAGCACCCTGAGTACTGAGCACCCAGCACCAAGAGTACTGAGCACCGAGCACCCCGAGCACTGAGCACCCAGCACCCTGAGTAATGAGCACCCAGCACCCCGAGCACTGAGCACCCTGAGTACTCAGCACCCAGCACCCTGATTAATGAGCACCCAGCACCCCGAGTACTGAGCACCCAGCACCCTGAGTACTGAGCACCCAACGTACTGAGCAACGAGCACCCTGAGCACTGAGCACCCAGCACCGTGAGTACTGAGCACCCAGCACCCTGAGCAATGAGCACCCTGAGTACTGAGCACCCAGCACCTTGAGCACTGAGCACCGAGCACCCCGAGCACTGAGCACCCAGCACCCGGAGTACTGAGCACCCAGCACCCTGAGTACTAAGCACTGAGCACCCAGCACCCTGAGCACTGAACCCACAGCACCCTGAGTACTGAGCACGTCGAGAACTGAGCACCCAGCACCCTGAGTACTGAGCACCGAGCACCCCGAGCACTGAGCACCCAGCACCGCGAGCACTGAGTACCCAGCACCCCGAGCACAGAGCACCCAGCACCCTGAGTACCGAGCACCCAGCACCCGCAGTACTGAGCACCCAGCACCCTGAGCACTGAGTACCCAGCACCCTGAGCACTGAGCACCCAGCACCCTGAGCACTGAGCACCCAGCACCCTGAGCACTGAGCACCCAGCACCCTGAGTACTGAGCACTGAGCACCCAGCACCCCGAGCACTGAGCACCCTGCAACCTGAGTACTGAGCACTGAGCACCCAGCACCCCGAGCACTGAGAACCCAGCACCCTGAGCACTGAGCACCCAGCACCGGAGTACTGAGCACCCAGCACCCTGAGTACTGAGCACCCAGCACCCGGAGTACTGAGCACCCAGCACCCTAAGTACTGAGCACACAGCACCCTGAGCACTGAGCAACCAGCACCCCGAGCACTGAGCACCCAGCACCCTGAGCACTGAGCACCCAGCACCCTGAGTACTGAGCACTGAGCACCCAGCACCCCGAGCACTGAACACCCAGCACCCTGAGTACTAAGCACGCCGGAACCCTGAGTACTGAGCACACAGCACCCTGAGAACTGAGCAACCAGCATACTGAGCACCGAGCACCCCGAGCACTGAGCACCCAGCACCCTGAGTACTGAGCACCGAGCACCCTGAGTACTGTGCACCCAGCACCCTGAGTACTGAGCACCCAGCACCCTGAGCACTGAGCACCCAGCACCCTGAGTACTGAGCACTGAGCACCCCGAGTACTGAGCACCGGGCACCCCGAGCACTAAGCACCCAGCACCCCGAGCACCGAGCACCCAGCACCCTGAGCACTGAGCACCCAGCACCCTGAGCACTGAGCACCCAGCACCCTGAGTACTGAGCACCCAACGTACTGAGCACCGAGCACCCTGAGCACTGAGCACCCAGCACCCCGAGTACTGAGCACTGGGCACCCCGAGCACTAAGCACCCAGCACCCCGAGCACCGAGCACCCAGCACCCTGAGCACTGAGCACCCAGCACCCCGAGCACTGAGCACCGAGCACACTGAGCACTGAGTACCCAGCACCCCGAGCACTGAGCACCCAGCACCCCGAGCACTGAGCAACCAGCACCCCGAGCACCGAGCACCCAGCACCCTGAGCACTGAGCACCCAGCACCCTGAGCACTGAGCACCCAACGTACTGAGCAACGAGCACCCTGAGCACTGAGCACCCAGCACCCTGAGTACTGAGCACCCAGCACCCTGATTAATGAGCACCCAGCACCCCGAGTACTGAGCACCCAGCACCCTGAGTACTGAGCACCCAACGTACTGAGCAACGAGCACCCTGAGCACTGAGCACCCAGCACCCTGAGTACTGAGCACCCAGCACCCTGAGCATAGAGCACCCTGAGTACTGAGCACCCAGCACCTTGAGCACTGAGCACCGAGCACCCCGAGCACTGAGCACCCAGCACCCAGAGTAATGAGCACCCAGCACCCTGAGTACTAAGCACTGAGCAACCTGAGTACTGAGCACCCAGCACCCTGAGCACTGAACCCACAGCACGCTGAGTACTGAGCACGTCGAGAACTGAGCACCCAGCACCCTGAGTACTGAGCACCGAGCACCCCGAGCACTGAGCACCCAGCACCGCGAGCACTGAGCACCCAGCACCCCGAGCACAGAGCACCCAGCACCCTGAGTACTGAGCACCCAGCACCCTCAGTACTGAGCACCCAGCACCCTGAGCACTGAGTACCCAGCACCCTGAGCACTGAGCACCCAGCACCCTGAGCACTGAGCACCCAGCACCCTGAGCACTGAGCACCCAGCACCCTGAGTACTGAGCACTGAGCACCCAGCACCCCGAGCACTGAGCACCCTGCACCCTGAGTACTGAGCACTGAGCACCCAGCACCCCGAGCACTGAGCACCCAGCACCCTGAGCACTGAGCACCCAGCACCGGAGTACTGAGCACCCAGCACCCTGAGTACTGAGCACCCAGCACCCTGAGTACTGAGGACCCAGCACCCGGAGTACTGAGCACCCAGCACCCTGAGTACTGAGCACCCAGCACCCTGAGCACTGAGCACCCAGCACCCCGAGCACTGAGCACCCAGCACCCTGAGCACTGAGCACCCAGCACAATGAGTACTGAGCACTGAGCACCCAGCACCCCGAGCACTTAACACCCAGCACCCTGAGTACTAAGCACCGAGCACCCCGAGCACTGAGCACCCAGCACCCTGAGTACTGAGCACCGAGCACCCTGAGTACTGAGCACCCAGCACCCTGAGTACTGAGCACCCAGCACCCTGAGCACTGAGCACCCAGCACCCTGAGTACTGAGCACTGAGCACCCCGAGTACTGAGCAGCGGGCACCCCGAGCACTAAGCACCCAGCACCCCGAGCACCGAGCACCCAGCACCCTGAGCACTGAGCACCCAGCACCCTGAGCACTGAGCACCCAGCACCCTGAGTACTGAGCACCCAACGTACTGAGCACTGAGCACCCTGAGGACTGAGCACCCAGCACCCCGAGTACTGAGCACTGGGCACCCAGAGCACTAAGCACCCAGCACCCCGAGCACCGAGCACCCAGCACCCTGAGCACTGAGCACCCAGCACCCCGAGCACTGAGCACCGAGCACACCGAGCACTGAGTACCCAGCACCCCGAGCACTGAGCACCCAGCACCCCGAGCACTGAGCACCCAGCACCCCGAGCACCGAGCACACAGCACCCTGAGCACCCAGCACCCTGAGCACTGAGCACCCTGAGCACTGAGCACCCAGCACCCTGAGTACTGAGCACTGAGTACCCCGAGTACTGAGCACCGGGCACCCCGAGCACTAAGCACCCAGCACCCCGAGCACCGAGCACCCAGCACCCTGAGCACTGAGCACCCAGCACCCTGAGCACTGAGCACCCAGCACCCTGAGTACTGAGCACACAACGTACTGAGCACCGAGCACCCTGAGCACTGAGCACCCAGCACCCTGAGTACTGAGCACTGGGCACCCCGAGCACTAAGCACCCAGCACCCCTAGCACCGAGCACCCAGCACCCTGAGCACTGAGCACCCAGCACACCGAGCACTGAGCACCGAGCACACCGAGCTCTGAGTACCCAGCACCCCGAGCACTGAGCACCCAGCACCCAGAGCACTGAGCACCCAGCACCCCGAGCACTGAGCACCCAGCACCCTGAGCACTGAGCACCCAGCACCCCGAGCACTGAGCACCCAGCACCCCGAGCACTGAGCACCCAGCACCCTGAGTACTGAGCACCCAGCACCCCAAGCACTGAGCACCCTGAGTATTGAGCACCCAGCACCCTGATTAATGAGCACCCAGCACCCTGAGTACTGAGCACCGAGCACACTGAGTACTGAGCACCCAGCACCCTGAGTAATGAGCACCCAACGTACTGAGCACCGAGCACCCTGAGCACTGAGCACCCAGCACCCTGAGTACTGAGCACCCAGCACCCTGAGCAATGAGCACCCTGAGTACTGAGCACCCAGCACCTTGAGCACTGAGCACCGAGCACACCGAGCACTGAGCACCCAGCACCCGGTGTACTGAGCACCCAGCACCCTGATTACTAAGCACCGAGCACCCTGAGTACTGAGCACCCAGCACCCTGAGCACTGAACACACAGCACCCTGAGTACCGAGCACCCTGAGCACTGAGCACCCAGCACCCTGAGCACTGAGCACCCAGAACCCAGAGCACTGAGCCCCCAGCGCCCCGAGCACCGAGCACCCAGCACCCCGAGCACTGAGCACCCAGCACCGCGAGCACTGAGCAACCAGCACCCTGAGTAATGAGCTCCCAGCACCCCAAGCACTGAGAACCCTGAGTACTGAGCACCCAGCACCCTGATTAATGAGCACCCAGCACCCCGAGTACTGAGCACCCAGCACCCTGAGTACTGAGCACCCAACGTACTGAGCAACGAGCACCCTGAGCACTGAGCACCCAGCACCCTGAGTACTGAGCAACCAGCACCCTGAGCAATGAGCACCCTGAGTACTGAGCACCCAGCACCTTGAGCACTGAGCACCGAGCACCCCGAGCACTGAGCACCCAGCACCCGGAGTACTGAGCACCCAGCACCCTGAGTACTAAGCACTGAGCACCCTGAGTACTGAGCACCAAGCACCCTGAGCACTGAACCCACAGCACCCTGAGTACTGAGCACGTCGAGAACTGAGCACCCAGCACCCTGAGTACTGAGCACCGAGCACCCCGAGCACTGAGCACCCAGCACCGCGAGCACTGAGCACCCAGCACCCCGAGCACAGAGCACCCAGCACCCTGAGTACTGAGCACCCAGCACCCTCAGTACTGAGCACCCAGCACCCTGAGCACTGAGTACCCAGCACCCTGAGCACTGAGCACCCAGCACCCTGAGCACTGAGCACCGAGTACCCCGAGCACTGAGCATCCCGCACCCCGAGCACTGAGCACCCAGCACCCTGAGTAATGAGCACCCAGCACCCCAAGCACTGAGAACCCTGAGTACTGAGCACCCAGAACCCTGATTAATGAGCACCCAGCACCCCGAATACTGAGCACCCAGCACCCCGAGCACAGAGCACCCATCACCCTGAGTACTGAGCACCCAGCACCCCGAGTACTGAGCACCCAGCACCCTGAGTACTGAGCACCCAACGTACTGAGCAACGAGCACCCTGAGCACTGAGCAACCAGCACCCTGAGTACTGAGCACCCAGCACCCTGAGCAATGAGCACCCTGAGTACTGAGCACCCAGCACCTTGAGCTCTGAGCACTGAGCACCCCGAGCACTGAGCACCCAGCACCCGGAGTACTGAGCACCCAGCACCCTGAGTACTAAGCAGTGAGCACCCTGAGTACTGAGCACCCAGCACCCTGAGCACTGAACCCACAGCACCCTGAGTACTGAGCACGTCGAGAACTGAGCACCCAGCACCCTGAGTACTGAGCACCGAGCACCCCGAGCACTGAGCACCCAGCACCCCGAGCACAGAGCACCCATCACCCTGAGTACTGAGCACCCAGCACCCTCAGTACTGAGCACCCAGCACCCTGAGCACTGAGTACCCAGCACCCTGAGCACTGAGCACCCAGCACCCTGAGCACTGAGCACACAGCACCCTGAGCACTGAGCACCCAGCACCCTGAGTACTGAGCACTGAGCACCCAGCACCCCGAGCACTGAGCACCCTGCACCCTGAGTACTGAGCACTGAGCACCCAGCACCCCGAGCACTGAGCATCCAGCATCCTGAGCACTGAGCACCCAGCACCGGAGTACTGAGCACCCTGCACCCTGAGTACTGAGCACCCAGCACCCTGAGTACTGAGCACCCAGCACCCGGAGTACTGAGCACCCAGCACCCTGAGTACTGAGCACCCAGCACCCTGAGCACTGAGCACCCAGCACCCCGAGCACTGAGCACCCAGCACCCTGAGCACTGAGCACCCAGCACCCTGAGTACTGAGCACTGAGCACCCAGCACCCCGAGCACTGAACACCCAGCACCCTGAGTACTAAGCACCCAGCACCCTGAGTACTGAGCACCCAGCACCCTGAGAACTGAACAACCAGCGTACTGAGCACCGAGCACCCAGAGCACTGAGCACCCAGCACCCTGAGTTCTGAGCACCGAGCACCCTGAGTACTGAGCACCCAGCACCCTGAGTACTGAGCACCCAGCACCCTGAGCACTGAGCACCCAGCACCCTGAGTACTGAGCACTGAGCACCCCGAGTACTGAGCACCGGGCACCCCGAGCACTAAGCACCCAGCACCCCGAGCACCGAGCACCCAGCACCCTGAGCACTGAGCACCCAGCACCCTGAGCACTGAGCACCCAGCACCCTGAGTACTGAGCACCCAATGTACTGAGCATCGAGCACCCTGAGCACTGAGCACCCAGCACCCCGAGTACTGAGCACTGGGCACCCCGAGCACTAAGCACCCAGCACCCCGAGCACCGAGCACCCAGCACCCTGAGCACTGAGCACCCAGCACCCCGAGCACTGAGCACCGAGCACACCGAGCACTGAGTACCCAGCACCCCGAGCACTGAGCACCCAGCACCCCGAGCACTGAGCACCCAGCACCCCGAGCACCGAGCACCCAACACCCTGAGCACCGAGCACCCAGCACCCTGAGCACTGAGCACCCTGAGCACTGAGCACCCAGCACCCTGAGTACTGAGCACTGAGTACCCCGAGTACTGAGCACCGGGCACCCCGAGCACTAAGCACCCAGCACCCCGAGCACCGAGCACCCAGCACCCTGAGCACTGAGCACCCAGCACCCTGAGCACTGAGCACCCAGCACCCTGAGTACTGAGCACACAACGTACTGAGCACCGAGCACCCTGAGCACTGAGCACCCAGCACCCCGAGTACTGAGCACTGGGCACCCCGAGCACTAAGCACCCAGCACCCCTATCACCGAGCACCCAGCACCCTGAGCACTGAGCACCCAGCACACCGAGCACTGAGCACCGAGCACACCGAGCTCTGAGTACCCAGCACCCCGAGCACTGAGCACCCAGCACCCAGAGCACTGAGCACCCAGCACCCCGAGCACTGAGCACCCAGCACCCTGAGCACTGAGCACCCAGCACCCCGAGCACTGAACACCCAGCACCCCGAGCACTGAGCACCCAGCACCCTGAGTACTGAGCACCCAGCACCCCAAGCACTGAGCACCCTGAGTATTGAGCACCCAGCACCCTGATTAATGAGCACCCAGCACCCTGAGTACTGAGCACCGAGCACACTGAGTACTGAGCACCCAGCACCCTGAGTAATGAGCACCCAACGTACTGAGCACCGAGCACCCTGAGCACTGAGCACCCAGCACCCTGAGTACTGAGCACCCAGCACCCTGAGCAATGAGCACCCTGAGTACTGAGCACCCAGCACCTTGAGCACTGAGCACCGAGCACACCGAGCACTGAGCACCCAGCACCCGGTGTACTGAGCACCCAGCACCCTGAGTACTATGCACCGAGCACCCTGAGTACTGAGCACCCAGCACCCTGAGCACTGAACACACAGCACCCTGAGTACCGAGCACCCTGAGCACTGAGCACCCAGCACCCTGAGCACTGAGCACCCAGCGCCCTGAGCACTGAGCACCCAGCACCCCGAGCACTGAGCCCCCAGCACCCCGAGCACCGAGCACCCAGCACCCCGAGCACTGAGCACCCAGCACCGAGAGCACTGAGCAACCAGCACCCTGAGTAATGAGCACCCAGCACCCCAAGCACTGAGAACCCTGAGTACTGAGCACCGAGCACCCTGATTAATGAGCACCCAGCACCCCGAGTACTGAGCACCCAGCACCCTGAGTACTGAGCACCCAACGTACTGAGCAACGAGCACCCTGAGCACTGAGCACCCAGCACCCTGAGTACTGAGCACCCAGCACCCTGAGCAATGAGCACCCTGAGTACTGAGCACCCAGCACCTTGAGCACTGAGCACCGAGCACCCCGAGCACTGAGCACCCAGCACCCGGAGTACTGAGCACCCAGCACCCTGAGTACTAAGCACTGAGCACCCTGAGTACTGAGCACCCAGCACCCTGAGCACTGAACCCACAGTACCCTGAGTCCTGAGCACGTCGAGAACTGAGCACCCAGCACCCTGAGTACTGAGCACCCAGCACCCTGAGCACTGAGCACCCAGCACCCTGAGTACTGAGCACTGAGCACCCCGAGTACTGAGCAGCGGGCACCCCGAGCACTAAGCACCCAGCACCCCGAGCACCGAGCACCCAGCACCCTGAGCACTGAGCACCCAGCACCCTGAGCACTGAGCACCCAGCACCCTGAGTACTGAGCACCCAACGTACTGAGCACTGAGCACCCTGAGGACTGAGCACCCAGCACCCCGAGTACTGAGCACTGGGCACCCAGAGCACTAAGCACCCAGCACCCCGAGCACCGAGCACCCAGCACCCTGAGCACTGAGCACCCAGCACCCCGAGCACTGAGCACCGAGCACACCGAGCACTGAGTACCCAGCACCCCGAGCACTGAGCACCCAGCACCCCGAGCACTGAGCACCCAGCACCCCGAGCACCGAGCACACAGCACCCTGAGCACCCAGCACCCTGAGCACTGAGCACCCTGAGCACTGAGCACCCAGCACCCTGAGTACTGAGCACTGAGTACCCCGAGTACTGAGCACCGGGCACCCCGAGCACTAAGCACCCAGCACCCCGAGCACCGAGCACCCAGCACCCTGAGCACTGAGCACCCAGCACCCTGAGCACTGAGCACCCAGCACCCTGAGTACTGAGCACACAACGTACTGAGCACCGAGCACCCTGAGCACTGAGCACCCAGCACCCTGAGTACTGAGCACTGGGCACCCCGAGCACTAAGCACCCAGCACCCCTAGCACCGAGCACCCAGCACCCTGAGCACTGAGCACCCAGCACACCGAGCACTGAGCACCGAGCACACCGAGCTCTGAGTACCCAGCACCCCGAGCACTGAGCACCCAGCACCCAGAGCACTGAGCACCCAGCACCCCGAGCACTGAGCACCCAGCACCCTGAGCACTGAGCACCCAGCACCCCGAGCACTGAGCACCCAGCACCCCGAGCACTGAGCACCCAGCACCCTGAGTACTGAGCACCCAGCACCCCAAGCACTGAGCACCCTGAGTATTGAGCACCCAGCACCCTGATTAATGAGCACCCAGCACCCTGAGTACTGAGCACCGAGCACACTGAGTACTGAGCACCCAGCACCCTGAGTAATGAGCACCCAACGTACTGAGCACCGAGCACCCTGAGCACTGAGCACCCAGCACCCTGAGTACTGAGCACCCAGCACCCTGAGCAATGAGCACCCTGAGTACTGAGCACCCAGCACCTTGAGCACTGAGCACCGAGCACACCGAGCACTGAGCACCCAGCACCCGGTGTACTGAGCACCCAGCACCCTGATTACTAAGCACCGAGCACCCTGAGTACTGAGCACCCAGCACCCTGAGCACTGAACACACAGCACCCTGAGTACCGAGCACCCTGAGCACTGAGCACCCAGCACCCTGAGCACTGAGCACCCAGAACCCAGAGCACTGAGCCCCCAGCGCCCCGAGCACCGAGCACCCAGCACCCCGAGCACTGAGCACCCAGCACCGCGAGCACTGAGCAACCAGCACCCTGAGTAATGAGCTCCCAGCACCCCAAGCACTGAGAACCCTGAGTACTGAGCACCCAGCACCCTGATTAATGAGCACCCAGCACCCCGAGTACTGAGCACCCAGCACCCTGAGTACTGAGCACCCAACGTACTGAGCAACGAGCACCCTGAGCACTGAGCACCCAGCACCCTGAGTACTGAGCAACCAGCACCCTGAGCAATGAGCACCCTGAGTACTGAGCACCCAGCACCTTGAGCACTGAGCACCGAGCACCCCGAGCACTGAGCACCCAGCACCCGGAGTACTGAGCACCCAGCACCCTGAGTACTAAGCACTGAGCACCCTGAGTACTGAGCACCAAGCACCCTGAGCACTGAACCCACAGCACCCTGAGTACTGAGCACGTCGAGAACTGAGCACCCAGCACCCTGAGTACTGAGCACCGAGCACCCCGAGCACTGAGCACCCAGCACCGCGAGCACTGAGCACCCAGCACCCCGAGCACAGAGCACCCAGCACCCTGAGTACTGAGCACCCAGCACCCTCAGTACTGAGCACCCAGCACCCTGAGCACTGAGTACCCAGCACCCTGAGCACTGAGCACCCAGCACCCTGAGCACTGAGCACCGAGTACCCCGAGCACTGAGCATCCCGCACCCCGAGCACTGAGCACCCAGCACCCTGAGTAATGAGCACCCAGCACCCCAAGCACTGAGAACCCTGAGTACTGAGCACCCAGAACCCTGATTAATGAGCACCCAGCACCCCGAATACTGAGCACCCAGCACCCCGAGCACAGAGCACCCATCACCCTGAGTACTGAGCACCCAGCACCCCGAGTACTGAGCACCCAGCACCCTGAGTACTGAGCACCCAACGTACTGAGCAACGAGCACCCTGAGCACTGAGCAACCAGCACCCTGAGTACTGAGCACCCAGCACCCTGAGCAATGAGCACCCTGAGTACTGAGCACCCAGCACCTTGAGCTCTGAGCACTGAGCACCCCGAGCACTGAGCACCCAGCACCCGGAGTACTGAGCACCCAGCACCCTGAGTACTAAGCAGTGAGCACCCTGAGTACTGAGCACCCAGCACCCTGAGCACTGAACCCACAGCACCCTGAGTACTGAGCACGTCGAGAACTGAGCACCCAGCACCCTGAGTACTGAGCACCGAGCACCCCGAGCACTGAGCACCCAGCACCCCGAGCACAGAGCACCCATCACCCTGAGTACTGAGCACCCAGCACCCTCAGTACTGAGCACCCAGCACCCTGAGCACTGAGTACCCAGCACCCTGAGCACTGAGCACCCAGCACCCTGAGCACTGAGCACACAGCACCCTGAGCACTGAGCACCCAGCACCCTGAGTACTGAGCACTGAGCACCCAGCACCCCGAGCACTGAGCACCCTGCACCCTGAGTACTGAGCACTGAGCACCCAGCACCCCGAGCACTGAGCATCCAGCATCCTGAGCACTGAGCACCCAGCACCGGAGTACTGAGCACCCTGCACCCTGAGTACTGAGCACCCAGCACCCTGAGTACTGAGCACCCAGCACCCGGAGTACTGAGCACCCAGCACCCTGAGTACTGAGCACCCAGCACCCTGAGCACTGAGCACCCAGCACCCCGAGCACTGAGCACCCAGCACCCTGAGCACTGAGCACCCAGCACCCTGAGTACTGAGCACTGAGCACCCAGCACCCCGAGCACTGAACACCCAGCACCCTGAGTACTAAGCACCCAGCACCCTGAGTACTGAGCACCCAGCACCCTGAGAACTGAACAACCAGCGTACTGAGCACCGAGCACCCAGAGCACTGAGCACCCAGCACCCTGAGTTCTGAGCACCGAGCACCCTGAGTACTGAGCACCCAGCACCCTGAGTACTGAGCACCCAGCACCCTGAGCACTGAGCACCCAGCACCCTGAGTACTGAGCACTGAGCACCCCGAGTACTGAGCACCGGGCACCCCGAGCACTAAGCACCCAGCACCCCGAGCACCGAGCACCCAGCACCCTGAGCACTGAGCACCCAGCACCCTGAGCACTGAGCACCCAGCACCCTGAGTACTGAGCACCCAATGTACTGAGCATCGAGCACCCTGAGCACTGAGCACCCAGCACCCCGAGTACTGAGCACTGGGCACCCCGAGCACTAAGCACCCAGCACCCCGAGCACCGAGCACCCAGCACCCTGAGCACTGAGCACCCAGCACCCCGAGCACTGAGCACCGAGCACACCGAGCACTGAGTACCCAGCACCCCGAGCACTGAGCACCCAGCACCCCGAGCACTGAGCACCCAGCACCCCGAGCACCGAGCACCCAACACCCTGAGCACCGAGCACCCAGCACCCTGAGCACTGAGCACCCTGAGCACTGAGCACCCAGCACCCTGAGTACTGAGCACTGAGTACCCCGAGTACTGAGCACCGGGCACCCCGAGCACTAAGCACCCAGCACCCCGAGCACCGAGCACCCAGCACCCTGAGCACTGAGCACCCAGCACCCTGAGCACTGAGCACCCAGCACCCTGAGTACTGAGCACACAACGTACTGAGCACCGAGCACCCTGAGCACTGAGCACCCAGCACCCCGAGTACTGAGCACTGGGCACCCCGAGCACTAAGCACCCAGCACCCCTATCACCGAGCACCCAGCACCCTGAGCACTGAGCACCCAGCACACCGAGCACTGAGCACCGAGCACACCGAGCTCTGAGTACCCAGCACCCCGAGCACTGAGCACCCAGCACCCAGAGCACTGAGCACCCAGCACCCCGAGCACTGAGCACCCAGCACCCTGAGCACTGAGCACCCAGCACCCCGAGCACTGAACACCCAGCACCCCGAGCACTGAGCACCCAGCACCCTGAGTACTGAGCACCCAGCACCCCAAGCACTGAGCACCCTGAGTATTGAGCACCCAGCACCCTGATTAATGAGCACCCAGCACCCTGAGTACTGAGCACCGAGCACACTGAGTACTGAGCACCCAGCACCCTGAGTAATGAGCACCCAACGTACTGAGCACCGAGCACCCTGAGCACTGAGCACCCAGCACCCTGAGTACTGAGCACCCAGCACCCTGAGCAATGAGCACCCTGAGTACTGAGCACCCAGCACCTTGAGCACTGAGCACCGAGCACACCGAGCACTGAGCACCCAGCACCCGGTGTACTGAGCACCCAGCACCCTGAGTACTATGCACCGAGCACCCTGAGTACTGAGCACCCAGCACCCTGAGCACTGAACACACAGCACCCTGAGTACCGAGCACCCTGAGCACTGAGCACCCAGCACCCTGAGCACTGAGCACCCAGCGCCCTGAGCACTGAGCACCCAGCACCCCGAGCACTGAGCCCCCAGCACCCCGAGCACCGAGCACCCAGCACCCCGAGCACTGAGCACCCAGCACCGAGAGCACTGAGCAACCAGCACCCTGAGTAATGAGCACCCAGCACCCCAAGCACTGAGAACCCTGAGTACTGAGCACCGAGCACCCTGATTAATGAGCACCCAGCACCCCGAGTACTGAGCACCCAGCACCCTGAGTACTGAGCACCCAACGTACTGAGCAACGAGCACCCTGAGCACTGAGCACCCAGCACCCTGAGTACTGAGCACCCAGCACCCTGAGCAATGAGCACCCTGAGTACTGAGCACCCAGCACCTTGAGCACTGAGCACCGAGCACCCCGAGCACTGAGCACCCAGCACCCGGAGTACTGAGCACCCAGCACCCTGAGTACTAAGCACTGAGCACCCTGAGTACTGAGCACCCAGCACCCTGAGCACTGAACCCACAGTACCCTGAGTCCTGAGCACGTCGAGAACTGAGCACCCAGCACCCTGAGTACTGAGCACCGAGCACCCCGAGCACTGAGCACCCAGCACCGCGAGCACTGAGCACCCAGCACCCCGAGCACAGAGCACACAGCACCCTGAGTACTGAGCACCCAGCACCCTCAGTACTGAGCACCCAGCACCCTGAGCACTGAGTACCCAGCACACTGAGCACTGAGCACCCAGCACCCTGAGCACTGAGCACCCAGCACCCTGAGCACTGAGCACCCTGCACCCTGAGTGCTGAGCACTGAGCACCCAGCACCCCGAGCACTGAGCACCCTGCACCCTGAGTACTGAGCACTGAGCACCCAGCACCCCGAGCACTGAGCACCCAGCACCCTGAGCACTGAGCACCCAGCACCGGAGTACTGAGCACCCAGCACCCTGAGTACTGAGCACCCAGCACCCTGAGTACTGAGCACCCAGCACCCGGAGTACTGAGCACCCAGCACCCCGAGCACTGAGCACCCAGCACCCTGAGCACTGAGCACCCAGCACCCTGAGTACTGAGCACTGAGCACCCAGCACCCCGAGCACTGAACACCCAGCACCCTGAGTACTAAGCACCCAGCACCCTGAGTACTGAGCACCCAGCACCCTGAGAACTGAGCAACCAGCGTACTGAGCACCGAGCACCCAGAGCACTGAGCACCCAGCACCCTGAGTACTAAGCACCGAGCATCCTGAGTACTGAGCACCCAGCACCCTGAGTACTGAGCACCCAGCACCCTGAGCACTGAGCACCCAGCACCCTGAGTACTGAGCACTGAGCACCCCGAGTACTGAGCACCGGGCACCCCGAGCACTAAGCACCCAGCACCCAGAGCACCGAGCACCCAGCACCCTGAGCACTGAGCACCCAGCATCCTGAGCACTGAGCACCCAGCACCCTGAGTACTGAGCACCCAACGTACTGAGCACCGAGCACCCTGAGCACTGAGCACCCAGCACCCCGAGTACTGAGCACTGGGCACCCCGAGAACTAAGCACCCAGCACCCCGAGCACCGAGCACCCAGCACCCTGAGCACTGAGCACCCAGCATCCCGAGCACTGAGCACCGAGCACACCGAGCACTGAGTACCGAGCACCCCGAGCACTGAGCACCCAGCACCCCGAGCACTGAGCACCCAGCACCCCGAGCACCGAGCACCCAGCACCCTGAGCACTGAGCACCCAGCACCCTGAGCACTGAGCACCCTGAGCACTGAGCACCTAGCACCCTGAGTACTGAGCACTGAGTACCCCGAGTACTGAGCACCGGGCACACCGAGCACTAAGCACCCAGCACCCCGAGCACCGAGCACCCAGCACCCTGAGCACTGAGCACCCAGCACCCTGAGCACTGAGCACCCAGCACCCTGAGTACTGAGCACACAACGTACTGAGCACCGAGCACCCTGAGCACTGAGCACCCAGCACCCCGAGTACTGAGCACTGGGCACCACGAGCACTAAGCACCCAGCACCCCTAGCACCGAGCACCCAGCACCCTGAGCACTGAGCACCCAGCACACCGAGCACTGAGCACCGAGCACACCGAGCTCTGAGTACCCAGCACACCGAGCACTGAGCACCCAGCACCCAGAGCACTGAGCACCCAGCACCCCGAGCACTGAGCACCCAGCACCCTGAGCACTGAGCACCCAGCACCCCGAGCACTGAGCACCCAGCACCCCGAGCACTGAGCACCCAGCACCCTGAGTACTGAGCAACTAGCACCCCAAGAACTGAGCACCCTGAGTATTGAGCACCCAGCACCCTGATTAATGAGCACCCAGCACCCTGAGTACTGAGCACCGAGCACACTGAGTACTGAGCACCCAGCACCCTGAGTAATGAGCACCCAACGTACTGAGCACCGAGCACCCTGAGCACTGAGCACCCAGCACCCTGAGTACTGAGCACCCAGCACCCTGAGCAATGAGCACCCTGAGTACTGAGCACCCAGCACCTTGAGCACTGAGCACCGAGCACACCGAGCACTGAGCACCCAGGACCCGGTGTACTGAGCACCCAGCACCCTGAGTACTAAGCACCGAGCACCCTGAGTACTGAGCACCCAACACCCTGAGCACTGAACACACAGCACCCTGAGTACCGAGCACCCTGAGCACTGAGCACCCAGCACCCTGAGCACTGAGCACCCAGCGCCCTGAGCACTGAGCACCCAGCACCCCGAGCACTGAGCCCCCAGCACCCCGAGCACCGAGCACCCAGCACCCCGAGCACTGAGCACCCAGCACCGCGAGCACTGAGCAACCAGCACCCTGAGTACTGAGCACTGAGCACCCAGCACCCTGAGTAATGAGCACCAAGCACCCCAAGCACTGAGCACCCTGAGTACTGAGCACCCAGCACCCTGATTAATGAGCACCCAGCACCCCGAGTACTGAGCACCCAGCACCCTGAGTACTGAGCACCCAACGTACTGGGCACCGAGCCCCCTGAGCACTGAGCACCCAGCACCCTGAGTACTGAGCACCCAGCACCCTGAGCAATGAGCACCCTGAGTACTGAGCACCCAGCACCTTGAGCACTGAGCACCGAGCACCCCGAGCACTGAGCACCCAGCACCCGGAGTACTGAGTACCCAGCACCCTGAGTACTAAGCACTGAGCACCTTGAGTACTGAGCACCCAGCACCCTGTGCACTGAACCCACAGCACCCTGAGTACTGAGCACCTCGAGCACTGAGCACCCAGCACCCTGAGTACTGAGCACCGAGCACCCCGAGCACAGAGCACCCATTACCACGAGCACTGAGCACCCAGCACCCCGAGCACAGAGCACCCAGCACCCTGAGTACTGAGCACCCAGCACCCTCAGTACTGAGCAACCAACACCCTGAGTACTGAGCACTGAGCACCCAGCACCCCGAGCACTGAGCACCCAGCACCCTGAGTACTGAGCACTGAGCACCCAGCACCCCGAGCACTGAGCACCCAGCACACTGAGCACTGAGCACCCAGCATCCGAGTACTGAGCACCCAGCACCCTGAGTACTGAGCACCCAGCACCCTGAGAACTGAGCACCCAGCACCCCGAGTACTGAGCACCCAGCACCCTGAGTACTGAACACCCAGCACCCTGAGCACTGAGCACTGAGCACCCTGAGCACTGAGTACTGAGCACCGAGCACCCCGAGCACTGAGCACCAAGCACCCGGAGTACTGAGCACCGAGCACCCCGAGCACTGAGCACCCAGCACCGCGAGCACTGAGCACCCAGCACCCCGAGCACTGAGCACCCAGCACCCTGAGTACTGAGCACCCAGCACCCTGAGTACTGAGCACCCAGCACCCTGAACACTGAGCACCCAGCACCCTGAGCACTGAGCACCCAGCACCCTGAGCACTGAGCACCCAGCACCCTGAGTACTGAGCACTGAGCACCCAGCACCCCGAGCACTGAGCACCCTGCACCCTGAGTACTGAGCACTGAGCACCCAGCACAACGAGCACTGAGCACCCAGCACCCTGAGCACTGAGCACACAGCACCGGAGTACTGAGCACCCAGCACCCTGAGTACTGAGCACCCAGCACCCTGAGTACTGAGCACCCAGCACCCCGAGTACTGAGCACCCAGCACCCTGAGTACTGAGCACCCAGCACCCTGAGCACTGAGCACGTAGCACCCCGATCACTGAGCACCCAGCACCCTGAGCACTGAGCACCCAGCACCATGAGCACTGAGCACCCAGCACCCTGAGCACTGAGCACCCAGCACCCTGAGTAATGAGCACCCAACGTACTGAGCAAAGAGCACCCCGAGCACTGAGCACCCAGCACCCCGAGAATGAGCACCCAGCACCCTGAGTATTGAGAACCGTGCACCCTAAGTACTTAGCATCCAGCACGCTGAGCACTGAGCACCCAGCACCCTGAGCACTGAGCAGCCAGCACCCTGAGCACTGAGCACTCAGCACCCCGAGCACTGAGCACCCAGCACCCTGTGCACTGAGCACAGAGCACCCCGAGTACTGAGCACCCACCACCCTGAGTACTGAGCACCCAGTACCCCGAGCACTGAGCACCCAGCACCCTGAGTACTGAGCACCCAGCACCAAGAGTACTGAGCACCGAGCACCCCGAGCACTGAGCACCCAGCACCCTGAGTAATGAGCACCCAGCACCCCAAGCACTGAGCACCCTGAGTACTGAGCACCCAGCACCCTGATTAATGAGCACCCAGCACCCCGAGTACTGAGCACACAGCACCCTGAGTACTGAGCACCCAACGTACTGAGCAACGAGCATCCTGAGCACTGAGCACCCAGCACCCTGAGTACTGAGCACGCAGCACCCTGAGCAATGAGCACCCTGAGTACTGAGCACCCAGCACCTTGAGCACTGAGCACCGAGCACCCCGAGCACTGAGCACCCAGCACCCGGAGTACTGAGCACCCAGCACCCTGAGTACTAAGCACTGAGCACCCTGAGTACTGAGCACCCAGCACCCTGAGCACTGAACCCACAGCACCCTGAGTACTGAGCACGTCGAGAACTGAGCACCCAGCACCCTGAGTACTGAGCACCGAGCACCCCGAGCACTGAGCACCCAGCACCGCGAGCACTGAGCACCCAGCACCCCGAGCACAGAGCACCCAGCACCCTCAGTACTGAGCACCCAGCACCCTGAGCACTGAGTACCCAGCACCCTGAGCACTGAGCACCCAGCACCCTGAGCACTGAGCACCCAGCACCCTGAGCACTGAGCACCCAGCACCCTGAGTACTGAGCACTGAGCACCCAGCACCCCGAGCACTGAGCACCCTGCACCCTGAGTACTGAGCACTGAGCACCCAGCACCCTGAGCACTGAGCACCCAGAACCGGAGTACTGAGCACCCAGCACCCTGAGTACTGAGCACCCAGCACCCTGAGTACTGAGCACCCAGCACCCCGAGTACTGAGCACCCAGCACCCTGAGTACTGAGCACCCAGCACCCTGAGCACTGAGCACCCAGCACCCCGAGCACTGAGCACCCAGCACCCTGAGCACTGAGCACCCAGCACCCTGAGTACTGAGCACTGAGCACCCAGCACCCCGAGCACTGAGCACCCAGCACCCTGAGTACTAAGCACCCAACACCCTGAGTACTGAGCACCCAGCACCCCGAGCACTGAGCACCCAGCACCCTGAGTACTGAGCACCGAGCACCCTGAGTACTGAGCACCCAGCACCCTGAGTACTGAGCACCCAGCACCCTGAGCACTGAGCACCCAGCACCCTGAGTACTGAGCACTGAGCACCCCGAGTACTGAGCACCGGGCACCCCGAGCACTAAGCACCCAGCACCCCGAGCACCGAGCACCCAGCACCCTGAGCACTGAGCACCCAGCACCCTGAGCACTGAGCACCCATCACCCTGAGTACTGAGCACCCAACGTACTGAGCACCGAGCACACTGAGCACTGAGCACCCAGCACCCCGAGTACTGAGCACTGGGCACCCTGAGCACTAAGCACCCAGCACCCCGAGCACCGAGCACCCAGCAAACTGAGCACTGAGCACCCAGCACCCCGAGCACTGAGCACCGAGCACACCGAGCACTGAGTACCCAGCACCCCGAGCACTGAGCACCCAGCACCCCGAGCACTGAGCACCCAGCACCCCGAGCACCGAGCACCCAGCACCCTGAGCACTGAGCACCCAGCACCCTGAGCACTGAGCACCCTGAGCACTGAGCACCCAGCACCCTGAGTACTGAGCACTGAGTACACCGAGTACTGAGCACCGGGCACCCCGAGCACTAAGCACCCAGCACCCCGAGCACCGAGCACCCAGCACCCTGAGCACTGAGCACCCAGCACCCTGAGCACTGAGCACCCAGCACCCTGAGTACTGAGCACCCAATGTACTGAGCACCGAGCACCCTGAGCACTGAGCACCCAGCACCCCGAGTACTGAGCACTGGGCACCCCGAGCACTAAGCACCCAGCAACCCTAGCACCGAGCACCCAGCACCCTGAGCACTGAGCACCCAGCACACCGAGCACTGAGCACCGAGCACACCGAGCTCTGAGTACCCAGCACCCCGAGCACTGAGCACCCAGCACCCAGAGCACTGAGCACCCTGAGTATTGAGCACCCAGCACCCTGATTAATGAGCACCCAGCACCCTGAGTACTGAGCACCGAGCACACTGAGTACTGAGCACCCAGCACCCTGAGTAATGAGCACCCAACGTACTGAGCACCGAGCACCCTGAGCACTGAGCACACAGCACCCTGAGTACTGAGCACCCAGCACCCTGAGCAAAGAGCACCCTGAGTACTGAGCACCCAGCACCTTGAGCACTTAGCACCGAGCACACCGAGCACTGAGCACCCAGCACCCGGTGTACTGAGCACACTGCACCCTGAGTACTAAGCACCGAGCACCCTGAGTACTGAGCACCCAGCACCCTGAGCACTGAACACACAGCACCCTGAGTACCGAGCACCCTGAGCACTGAGCACCCAGCACCCTGAGCACTGAGCACCCAGCGCCCTGAGCACTGAGCACCCAGCACCCCGAGCACTGAGCACCCAGCACCCCGAGCACCGAGCACCCTGAGTACTGAGCACCCAGCACCCCAAGCACTGAGCACCCTGAGTACTGAGCACCCAGCACCCGAAGCACTGAGCACCCTGAGTATTGAGCACCCAGCACCCTGAGTACTGAGCACCCAGCACCCTTTGCACTGAGCACCCAGCAACCTGAGTACTGAGCACCCAGCACCCCGAGCACTGAGCACCCAGCACCCTGAGTACTGAGCTCCGAGCACCCCGAGCACTGAGCACCCAGCGCCCCGAGCACTGAGAACCCAGCACCCTGAGCACTGAGCACCCAGCAACCTGAGTACTGAGCACGCAGCACCCTGAGTACTGAACACCCAGCACCCTGAGCACTGAGCACTGAGCACCCTGAGCACTGAGTACTGAGCACTGAGCACCCTAAGCACTGAGCACCCAGCACCCCGAGTACTGAGCACCCAGCACCCCGAGCACTGAGCACCCAGCGCCCCTAGCACTGAGAAGCCAGCACCCCAAGCACTGAGCACCCTGAGTATTGAGCACCCAGCACCCTGATTAATGAGCACCCAACGTACTGAGCACCGAGCACCCTGAGCACTGAGCACCCAGCACCCTAAGTACTGAGCACCCAGCACCCTGAGCACTGAGTACCCAGCACCCTGAGTACTGAGCACCGAGCACACTGAGTACTGAGCACCCAGCACCCTGAGTAATGAGCACCCAACGTACTGAGCACCGAGCACCCTGAGCACTGAGCACCCAGCACCCTGAGTACTGAGCACCCAGCACCCTGAGCAATGAGCACCCTGAGTATTGAGCACCCAGCACCTTGAGCACTGAGCAACGAGCACACCGAGCACTGAGCACCCAGCACCCGGTGTACTGAGCACCCAGAACCCTGAGTACTAAGCACCGAGCACCCTGAGTACTGAGCACCCAGCACCCTGAGCACTGAACACACAGCACGCTGAGTACTGAGCACCTCGAGCACTGAGCACCCAGCACAATGAGTACTGAGCACCGAGCACCCCGAGCACTGAGCACCCAGCACAGCAAGCAATGAGCACCCAGAACCCCGAGCACTGAGCACCCAGCACCCTGAGTACTGAGCACCCAGCACCCTAAGTACTGAGCACCCAGCACCCTGAGCACTGAGTACCCAGCACCCTGAGCACTGAGCACCCAGCACCCTGAGCACTGAGCACACAGCACCCTGAGCACTGAGCACCCATAACCCTGAGTACTGAGCACTGAGCACCCAGCACCCCGAGCACTGAGCACCCAGCACCGTGAGCACTGAGCACCCAGCACCCGAGTACTGAGCACACAGCACCCTGAGTACTGAGCACCCAGCACCCTCAGTACTGAGCACCCAGCACCCCGAGTACTGAGCACACAGCACCCCGAGCACTGAGCACCCAGCGCCCCTAGCACTGAGAAGCCAGCACCCCAAGCACTGAGCACCCTGAGTATTGAGCACCCAGCACCCTGATTAATGAGCACCCAGCACCCTGATTAATGAGCACCCAGCACCCTGAGCACTGAGCACCCAGCACCCTGAGTACTGAGCACTGAGAACCCAGCACCCCGAGCACTGAGCACCCAGCACCCTGAGTACTGAGCACTGAGCACCCAGCACCCTGAGCACTGAGCACCCAGCACCCTGAGTACTGATCACTGAGCACACAGCACCCTGAGCACTGAGCACCCAGCACCCTGAGTACTGAGCACTGAGCACCCAGCACTCTGAGCACTGAGCACCCTGCACCCTAAGTACTGAGCACTGAGCACCCAGCACCCCGAGCACTGAGCACCCAGCACCGTGAGCACTGAGCACCCAGCACCCGAGTACTGAGCACACAGCACCCTGAGTACTGAGCACCCAGCACCCTAAGCACTGAGCACCCAGCACCCCGAGTACTGAGCACCCAGCACCCCGAGCACTGAGCACCCAGCGCCCCTAGCACTGAGAAGCCAGCACCCCAAGCACTGAGCACCCTGAGTATTGAGCACCCAGCACCCTGATTAATGAGCACCCAGCACCCTGAGTACTGAGCACCGAGCACACTGAGTACTGAGCACCCAGCACCCTGAGTAATGAGCACCCAACGTACTGAGCACCGAGCACCCTGAGCACTGAGCACCCAGCACCCTGAGTACTGAGCACCCAGCACCCTGAGCAATGAGCACCCTGAGTATTGAGCACCCAGCACCTTGAGCACTGAGCACCGAGCACACCGAGCACTGAGCACCCAGCACCCGGTGTACTGAGCACCCAGAACCCTGAGTACTAAGCACCGAGCACCCTGAGTACTGAGCACCCAGCACCCTGAGCACTGAACACACAGCACGCTGAGTACTGAGCACCTCGAGCACTGAGCACCCAGCACAATGAGTACTGAGCACCGAGCACCCCGAGCACTGAGCACCCAGCACAGCGAGCAATGAGCACCCAGAACCCCGAGCACTGAGCACCCAGCACCCTGAGTACTGAGCACCCAGCACCCTAAGTACTGAGCACCCAGCACCCTGAGCACTGAGTACCCAGCACCCTGAGCACTGAGCACCCAGCACCCTGAGCACTGAGCACACAGCACCCTGAGCACTGAGCACCCATAACCCTGAGTACTGAGCACTGAGCACCCAGCACCCCGAGCACTGAGCACCCAGCACCGTGAGCACTGAGCACCCAGCACCCGAGTACTGAGCACACAGCACCCTGAGTACTGAGCACCCAGCACCCTGAGTACTGAGCACCCAGAACCCTGAGTACTGAGCACACAGCACCCCGAGCACTGAGCACCCAGCACCCTGAGTACTGAGCACCCAGCATCCTGAGCACTTAGCACCCAGCAACCTGAGTACTGAGCACCGAGCACCCCGAGCACTGAGCACCCAGCACACTGAGTACTGAGCTCCGAGCACCCCGAGCACTGAGCACCCAGCGCCCCGAGCACTGAGAACCCAGCACCCTGAGCACTGAGCACCCAGCACCCTGAGTACTGAGCCCCCAGCACCCTGAGTACTGAACACCCAGCACCCTGAGCACTGAGCACTGAGCACCCTGAGCACTGAGTACTGAGCACTGAGCACCCTGAGCACTGAGCACCCAGCACCCCGAGTACTGAGCACCCAGCACCCCGAGCACTGAGCACCCAGCGCCCCTAGCTCTGAGAACCCAGCACCCCGAGTACTGAGCAGTGAGCACCCTGAGTACTGAGTACCGAGCACCCTGAGCACTGAGCACCCAGCAACCTGAGCACTGAGCACCCAGCACCCTGAGCACTGAGCACCCAGCACCCTGAGTACTGAGCACCCTGAGTACTGAGCACCCAGCACCCTGAGCACTGAGCACCAAGCACCCCGAGCACTGAGCACCCAGCACCCTGAGCACTGAGCACCCTGAGTACTGAGCACTGAGCATCCTGAGTACTGAGCACTGAGCACCCTGAGTACTGAGCACCCAGCACCCTGAGTACTGAGCACCCAGGACCCTGAGCAATGAGCACCCTGAGTACTGAGCACCCAGCACCCTGAGCACTGAGCACCGAGCACCCCGAGCACTGAGAACCCAGCACCCGGCGTACTGAGCACCCAGTACCCTGAATACTGAGCACCCAGCACCCTGAGCACTGAACACACAGCACCCTGAGTACTGAGCACCCCGAGCACTGAGCACCCAGCACCCTGAGCACTGAGGACCCAGCCCCCTGAGTACTGAGCACCCAGCACCCTGAGAACTGAGCACCCAGCACCCTGAGAACTGAGCACCCAGCACCCTGAGCACTGAGCACCCAGCACCCTGAGTACTGAGCATCCAGCACCCTGAGCACTGAGCACCCAGCACCCTGAGTACTGAGCACTGAGCACCCAGCACCCCGAGCACTGAGCACCCAGCACCCTGTGTACTGAGCACTGAGTACCCAGCACCCCGAGCACTGAGCACCCAGCACCCTGAGCACTGAGCACCCTGATTACTGAGCACCCAGCACCCTGAGCACTGAGCAATCAGCACCCTGAGCACTGAGCACCCAGCACCCAGAGCACTGAGCACTGAGCACGCTGAGTACTGAGCACTGAGCACCCTGAGCACTGAGCACCGAGCACCCTGAGTGCTGAGCACTGAGCACCCTGAGCACTGAACACCCAGCACCCTGAGTACTGAGCACCCAGCACCCTGAGCACTGAGGACCGAGCACCCTGAGTACTAAGCACCCAGCACCCTGAGTACTGAGCACCCAGCACCCTGAGCACTGAGCATCCAGCACGCTGAGTACTGAGTACTGAGCACCCTGAGTACTGAGCACCGAGCACCCTGAGCACTGAGCACCCAGCACGCTGAGTACTGAGCCCTGACCACCCTGAGTACTGAGCACCGAGCACCCTGATTTCTCAGGGCCCAGCACTCAGAGCACAGAGCACCCAGCACCCCGAGCACTGAGCACCCAGCACCCAGAGCACTGAGCACTGAGCACCCTGAGTACTGAGCACTGAGCACCCTGAGTACTGAGCACCGAGCACCCGGAGTACTGAGCACCCAGCACCCCGAGAACTGAGCACCGAGCACCCTGAGTACAGAGCTCCCAGCACCCTGAGCACTGAGCACCCAGCACACCGAGTACTGAGCACCCAGCACCCTGAGTACTGAGCACCCAGCAACCCGAGCACTGAGCACCCAGCACCCCGAGCACTGAGCACCCAGCACCCCGAGCACTGAGCACCCAGCACCCTGAGTACTGAGCACCCAGCACCCTGAGTACTGAGCACCCATCACCCTGAGTACTGAGCACCCAGCGTATTGAGCACCGAGCACCCAGCACCCTGAGTACTGAGCACCCAGCACCCTGAGCACTGAGCACCCAGCACCCTGAGTACTGAGTACTGAGCACCCCGAATACTGAGCACCGAGCACACCGAGCACTGAGCACCCAGCACCCCGAGCACCGAGCACCCAGCACCCTGAGCACTGAGCACCCAGCACCCTGAGCACTGAGCACCCAGCACCCTGAGCACTGAGCAACCAGCACCCTGAGTACTGAGCACCCAACGTACTGAGCACCGAGCACCCTGAGCACTGAGCACCCAGCACCGTGAGTACTGAGCACCCAGCACCCTGAGCAATGAGCACCCTGAGTACTGAGCACCCAGCACATTGAGCACTGAGCACCGAGCACCCCGAGCACTGAGCACCCAGCACCCGGAGTACTGAGCACCCAGCACCCTGAGTACTAAGCACCGAGCACCCTGAGTACTGAGTACCCAGCACCCTGAGCACTGAACACACAGCACCCTGAGTACTGAGCACCTCGAGCACTGAGCACCCAGCACACTGAGTACTGAGCACCGAGCACCCCGAGCACTGAGCACCCAGCACCCTGAGCACTGAGCACCCAGCACCCTGAGTACTGAGCAGGCAGCACCCTGAGTACTGAGCACCCAGCACCCTGAGCACTGAGTACCCAGCTCCCTGAGCACTAAGCACTGAGCACCCAGCACCCTGAGCACTGAGCACCCAGCACACTGAGTACTGAGCACTGAGTACCCAGCACCCTGAGCACTGAGCACTGAGCACCCAGCACCCTGAGCACTGAGCACACAGCACCCGAGTACTGAGCACCCAGCACCCCGAGTACTGAGCACCCAGCACCCTGAGTACTGAGCACCCAGCACCCCGAGTACTGAGCACCCAGCACCCTGAGTACTGAGCACCCAGCACCCTGTGCAATGAGCACCCAGCACCCCGAGCACTGAGCACCCAGCACCCTGAGTACTGAGCACCCAGCACCCTGAGCACTGAGCACCCAGCACCCTGAGCACTGAGCACCCAGCACCCTGAGCACTGAGCACCCAGCACCCTGAGTAGTGAGCACACGACGTACTGAGCACCGAGCACCCCGAGCATTGAGCACCCAGCACCCTGATTACTGAGCACAGAGCACCCCGAGAACTGAGCACCCAGCACCCTGAGTACTGAGCTTCGAGCACCCCGAGCACTGAGCACCCAGCGCCCCGAGCACTGAGCACCCAGCACCCCGAGCACTGAGCACCCAGCGCCCCGAGCACTGAGCACCCAGCACCCTGAGAACTGAGCACCCAGCACCCTGAGCACTGAGCACCCTGAGTACTGAGCACTGAGCACCCTGATTACTGAGCACTGAGCACCCTGAGTACTGAGCACCCAGCACCCTGAGTACTAAGCACCGAGCACACTGAGTACTGAGGACCCAGTACCCTGAGCACTGAACACACAGCACCCTGAGTACTGAGCACCCCGAGCTCTGAGCACCCAGCACCCTGAGCACTGAGGACCCAGCCCCCTGAGTACTGAGCACCCAGGACCCTGAGCACTGAGCACCCAGCACCCTGAGCACTGAGCACCCAGCACCCTGAGCACTGAGCACCCAGCACCCTGAGTACTGAGCACCCAACGTACTGAGCACCGAGCACCCCGAGCACTGAGCACCCAGCACCCTGAGTAATGAGCACCCAGCACCCCGTGCACTGAGCACCCAGCACCCTGAGTACTGAGCACCGAGCACCCTGAGTACTGAGCACCCAGCACCTCGAGCACTGACCACCCAGCACCCCGAGCACTGAGCACCCAGCACTGAGCACCCAGCACCCTGAGTACTGAGCACCGAGCACCCCGAGCACTGAGCACCCAGCACCCCGAGCACTGAGCACAGGGCACCCCGAGCACTGAGAACCCAGCACCCTGAGTACTGAGCACCCAGCACCCTGAGTACTGAGCACTGAGCACTGAGCACCCTGAGCACTGAGCACCCAGCACCCTGAGCACTGAGCACCCAGCATCCTGCGCACTGAGTACTGAGCACCCAGTACCCTGAGGACTGAGAACCCAGCACCCGGCGTACTGAGCACCCAGTACCCAGAATACTGAGCACCCAGCACCCTGAGCACTGAACACACAGCACCCTGAGTACTGAGCACCCCGAGCACTGAGCACCCAGCACCCTGAGCACTGAGGACCCAGCCCCCTGAGTACTGAGCACCCAGCACCCTGAGAACTGAGCACCCAGCACCCTGAGAACTGAGCACCCAGCACCCTGAGCACTGAGCACCCAGCACCCTGAGTACTGAGCATCCAGCACCCTGAGCACTGAGCACCCAGCACCCTGAGTACTGAGCACTGAGCACCCAGCACCCCGAGCACTGAGCACCCAGCACCCTGTGTACTGAGTACTGAGTACCCAGCACCCCGAGCACTGAGCACCCAGCACCCTGAGCACTGAGCACCCTGAGTACTGAGCACCCAGCACCCTGAGCACTGAGCACCCAGCACCCTGAGCACTGAGCACCCAGCACCCAGAGCACTGAGCACTGAGCACGCTGAGTACTGAGCACTGAGCACCCTGAGCACTGAGCACCGAGCACCCTGAGTGCTGAGCACTGAGCACCCTGAGCACTGAACACCCAGCACCCTGAGTACTGAGCACCCAGCACCCTGAGCACTGAGGACCGAGCACACTGAGTACTAAGCACCCAGCACCCTGAGTACTGAGAACCCAGCACCCTGAGCACTGAGCACCCAGCACGCTGAGTACTGAGCACTGACCACCCTGAGTACTGAGCACCGAGCACCCTGATTACTCAGGGCCCAGCACTCAGAGCACAGAGCACCCAGCACCCCGAGCACTGAGCACCCAGCACCCAGAGCACTGAGCACTGAGCACCCTGAGTACTGAGCACTGAGCACCCTGAGTACTGAGCACCGAGCACCCGGAGTACTGAGCACCCAGCACCCCGAGAACTGAGCACCGAGCACCCTGAGTACTGAGCTCCCAGCACCCTGAGCACTGAGCACCCAGCACACCGAGTACTGAGCACCCAGCACCCTGAGTACTGAGCACCCAGCAACCCGAGCACTGAGCACCGAGCACCCCGAGCACTGAGCACCCAGCACCCCGAGCACTGAGCACCCAGCACCCTGAGTACTGAGCACCCAGCACCCTGAGTACTGAGCACCCAGCACCCTGAGTACTGAGCACCCAGCGTATTGAGCACCGAGCACCCAGCACCCTGAGTACTGAGCACCCAGCACCCTGAGCACTGAGCACCCAGCACCCTGAGTACTGAGTACTGAGCACCCCGAATACTGAGCACCGAGCACACCGAGCACTGAGCACCCAGCACCCCGAGCACCGAGCACCCAGCACCCTGAGCACTGAGCACCCAGCACCCTGAGCACTGAGCACCCAGCACCCTGAGCACTGAGCACCCAGCACCCTGAGTACTGAGCACCCAACGTACTGAGCACCGAGCACCCTGAGCACTGAGCACCCAGCACCGTGAGTACTGAGCACCCAGCACCCTGAGCAATGAGCACCCTGAGTACTGAGCACCCAGCACATTGAGCACTGAGCACCGAGCACCCCGAGCACTGAGCACCCAGCACCCGGAGTACTGAGCACCCAGCACCCTGAGTACTAAGCACCGAGCACCCTGAGTACTGAGTACCCAGCACCCTGAGCACTGAACACACAGCACCCTGAGTACTGAGCACCTCGAGCACTGAGCACCCAGCACACTGAGTACTGAGCACCGAGCACCCCGAGCACTGAGCACCCAGCACCCTGAGCACTGAGCACCCAGCACCCTGAGTACTGAGCACCCAGCACCCTGAGTACTGAGCACCCAGCACCCTGAGCACTGAGTACCCAGCTCCCTGAGCACTAAGCACTGAGCACCCAGCACCCTGAGCACTGAGCACCCATCACACTGAGTACTGAGCACTGAGTACCCAGCACCCTGAGCAATGAGCACTGAGCACCCAGCACCCTGAGCACTGAGCACACAGCACCCGAGTACTGAGCACCCAGCACCCCGAGTACTGAGCACACAGCACCCTGAGTACTGAGCACCCAGCACCCCGAGTACTGAGCACCCAGCACCCTGAGTACTGAGCACCCAGCACCCTGTGCACTGAGCACCCAGCACCCCGAGCACTGAGCACCCAGCACCCTGAGTACTGAGCACCCAGCACCCTGAGCACTGAGCACCCAGCACCCTGAGCACTGAGCACCCAGCACCCTGAGCACTGAGCACCCAGCACCCTGAGTAGTGAGCACACGACGTACTGAGCACCGAGCACCCCGAGCATTGAGCACCCAGCACCCTGAGTACTGAGCACAGAGCACCCCGAGAACTGAGCACCCAGCACCCTGAGTACTGAGCTTCGAGCACCCCGAGCACTGAGCACCCAGCGCCCCGAGCACTGAGCACCCAGCACCCCGAGCACTGAGCACCCAGCGCCCCGAGCACTGAGTACCCAGCACCCTGAGCACTGAGCACCCAGCACCCTGAGCACTGAGCACCCTGAGTACTGAGCACTGAGCACCCTGATTACTGAGCACTGAGCACCCTGAGTACTGAGCACCCAGCACCCTGAGTACTAAGCACCGAGCACACTGAGTACTGAGGACCCAGTACCCTGAGCACTGAACACACAGCACCCTGAGTACTGAGCACCCCGAGCTCTGAGCACCCAGCACCCTGAGCACTGAGGACCCAGCCCCCTGAGTACTGAGCACCCAGGACCCTGAGCACTGAGCACCCAGCACCCTGAGCACTGAGCACCCAGCACCCTGAGCACTGAGCACCCAGCACCCTGAGTACTGAGCACCCAACGTACTGAGCACCGAGCACCCCGAGCACTGAGCACCCAGCACCCTGAGTAATGAGCACCCAGCACCCCGTGCACTGAGCACCCAGCACCCTGAGTACTGAGCACCGAGCACCCTGAGTACTGAGCACCCAGCACCTCGAGCACTGACCACCCAGCACCCCGAGCACTGAGCACCCAGCACTGAGCACCCAGCACCCTGAGTACTGAGCACCGAGCACCCCGAGCACTGAGCACCCAGCACCCCGAGCACTGAGCACAGGGCACCCCGAGCACTGAAAACCCAGCACCCTAAGTACTGAGCACCCAGCACCCTGAGTACTGAGCACTGAGCACTGAGCACCCTGAGCACTGAGCACCCAGCACCCTGAGCACTGAGCACCCAGCATCCTGCGCACTGAGTACTGAGCACCCAGCACCCTGAGCACTGAGCACCCTGCAGCCTGAGTACTGAGCACCCAGCACCCCAAACACTGAGCACCGAGCACCCTGAGAACTGAGCACCGAGCACCCTGAGTACTGAGCACCCAGCACCCTGAGCACTGAGCACACTGAGTACTGAGCACCCAGTACCCTGAGGACTGAGGACCCAGCACCCTGAGTACTGAGCACCCAGCACCCTGAGCACTGAGGACCCAGCACCCCGAGCACTGAGCACCCAGCACCCTGAGTACTGAGCACCCAGCACCCCGAGCACTGAGCATCCAGCACCCCGAGCACTGAGCACTGAGCACCCTGAGTACTGAGCACTGAGCACCCTTAGTACTGAGCACCCAGCACCCTGAGTTCTGAGCACACAGCACCCCGAGCACTGAGCACCCAGCACCCTGAGCACTGAGCACCCAGGACCCTGAGTTCTGAGCACCCAGCACCCCGAGCACTGAGCACCCAGCACCGTGAGTATTGAGCACCCAGCACCCTGCGTACTGAGCACTGAGGACCCTGAGCACTGAGAACCCAGCACCCCGAGCACTGAGCACCCAGCACCCTGAGTACTGAGCACCCAGCACCCTGAGTACTGAGCACTCAGCACCCTGAGTACTGAGCACCGAGCACCCCGAGCACTGAGCACCCAGCACCCTGAGCACTGAGCACCCTGAGGACTGAGCAGCCAGCACCCTGAGTACTGAGCACCCAGCACCCTGAGCACTGAGCACCCAGCACACCGAGCACTGAGCACCCAGCACCCTGAGCACTGAGCACCCAGCACCCTGAGTACTGAGCACCCAGCACCCTGAGCACTGAGCACCCAGCACCCTGAGTACTGAGCACCGAGCACCCCGAGCACTGAGCACCCAGCACCCTGAGTACTGAGCACTGAGCACCCCGAGTACTGAGCACCCAGCACCCCGAGCACTGAGCACCCAGCACCCTGAGTACTGAGCGCCCAGCACCCTGAGTACTGAGCACCCAGCACCCCGAGCACTGAGCACCCAGCACCCTGAGTATGAGCACCCAGCACCCTGAGTACTGAGAACCGAGCACCCTGAGTACTGAGCACCCAGCACCCTGAGTACTGAGCACCCAGCACCCTGAGTACTGAGCACCCAGCACCCCGAGCACTGAGCACCCAGCACCCCGAGAATGAGCACCCAGCACCCTGAGTACTGAGCACCCAGCACCCTGAGTACTGAGCACCCAGCACCCCGAGCACTGAGCACCCTGAGTACTGAGCACCCAGCACCCTGAGTACTGAGCACTAAGCACCCAGAGCACTGAGCACCCAGCACCCCGAGCACGGAGCACCCAGGACGCCGAGCACTGAGTACTGAGCACCTACCACCCTGAGTACTGAGCACCGAGCTCCCCGAGCACTGAGCACCCTGAGTACTGAGCACACAGGACCCCGATCACTGAGCACCCAGCACCCTGAGCACTGAGCACCCAACACCCTGAGCACTGAGCACCCAGCACCCTGAGTACTGAGCATCCAGCACGCTGAGTACTGAGCACCCAGCACCCCGAGCACTGAGCACCCAGCACCCTGAGTACTGAGCACTGAGCACCCAGCACCCCGAGCACTGAGCACCCAGCACCCTGTGTACTGAGCACTGAGCACCCTGAGTACTAAGCACCCAGCACCCTGAGTACTGAGCACCCAGGACCCTGAGCACTGAGCACTGAGCACCCCGAGCACTGAGCACCCAGCACCCCGAGCACTCATCACCCAGCACCCCGAGCACTGAGCACCCAGCATCCTGAGCACTGAGTACTGAGCACCCAGCACCCTGAGCACTGAGCACCCAGCACGCTGAGTACTGAGCACTGAGCACCCAGCACCCTGAGTACTGAGCACCCAGCACCCCAAGCACTGAGCACCCAGCACCCCGAGCACTCAGCACCCAGCACCCCGAGCACTGAGCACCCAGCATCCTGAGCACTGAGTACTGAGCACCCAACACTCTGACCACTGAGCACCCAGCACGCTGAGTACTGAGCACTGAGCACCCAGCACCCCGAGCACTGAGCACAGGGCACCCCGAGCACTGAAAACCCAGCACCCTGAGTACTGAGCACCCAGCACCCTGAGTACTGAGCACTGAGCACTGAGCACCCTGAGCACTGAGCACCCAGCACCCTGAGCACTGAGCACCCAGCATCCTGCGCACTGAGTACTGAGCACCCAGCACCCTGAGCACTGAGCACCCTGCAGCCTGAGTACTGAGCACCCAGCACCCCAAACACTGAGCACCGAGCACCCTGAGAACTGAGCACCGAGCACCCTGTGTACTGAGCACCCAGCACCCTGAGCACTGAGCACACTGAGTACTGAGCACCCAGTACCCTGAGGACTGAGGACCCAGCACCCTGAGTACTGAGCACCCAGCACCCTGAGCACTGAGGACCCAGCACCCCGAGCACTGAGCACCCAGCACACTGAGTACTGAGCACCCAGCACCCCGAGAACTGAGCATCCAGCACCCCGAGCACTGAGCACTGAGCACCCTGAGTACTGAGCACTGAGCACCCTTAGTACTGAGCACCCAGCACCCTGAGTTCTGAGCACACAGCACCCCGAGCACTGAGCACCCAGCACCCTGAGCACTGAGCACCCAGGACCCTGAGTTCTGAGCACCCAGCACCCCGAGCACTGAGCACCCAGCACCGTGAGTATTGAGCACCCAGCACCCTGCGTACTGAGCACTGAGCACCCTGAGCACTGAGAACCCAGCACCCCGAGCACTGAGCACCCAGCACCCTGAGTACTGAGCACCCAGCACCCTGAGTACTGAGCACTCAGCACCCTGAGTACTGAGCACCGAGCACCCCGAGCACTGAGCACCCAGCACCCTGAGCACTGAGCACCCTGAGGACTGAGCAGCCAGCACCCTGAGTACTGAGCACCCAGCACCCTGAGCACTGAGCACCCAGCACACCAAGCACTGAGCACCCAGCACCCTGAGCACTGAGCACCCAGCACCCTGAGTACTGAGCACCCAGCACCCTGAGCACTGAGCACCCAGCACCCTGAGTACTGAGCACCCAGCACCCCGAGCACTGAGCACCCAGCACCCTGAGTACTGAGCGCCCAGCACCCTGAGTACTGAGCACCCAGCACCCCGAGCACTGAGCACCCAGCACCCCGAGTATGAGCACCCAGCACCCTGAGTACTGAGAACCGAGCACCCTGAGTACTGAGCACCCAGCACCCTGAGTACTGAGCACCCAGCACCCTGAGTACTGAGCACCCAGCACCCCGAGCACTGAGCACCCAGCACCCCGAGAATGAGCACCCAGCACCCTGAGTACTGAGCACCCAGCACCCTGAGTACTGAGCACCCAGCACCCCGAGCACTGAGCACCCTGAGTACTGAGCACCCAGCACCCTGAGTACTGAGCACTAAGCACCCAGAGCACTGAGCACCCAGCACCCCGAGCACGGAGCACCCAGGACGCCGAGCACTGAGTACTGAGCACCTAGCACCCTGAGTACTGAGCACCGAGCTCCCCGAGCACTGAGCACCCTGAGTACTGAGCACACAGGACCCCGATCACTGAGCACCCAGCACCCTGAGCACTGAGCACCCAACACCCTGAGCACTGAGCAGCCAGCACCCTGAGTATTGAGCATCCAGCACGCTGAGTACTGAGCACCCAGCACCCCGAGCACTGAGCACCCAGCACCCTGAGTACTGAGCACTGAGCACCCAGCACCCCGAGCACTGAGCACCCAGCACCCTGTGTACTGAGCACTGAGCACCCTGAGTACTAAGCACCCAGCACCCTGAGTACTGAGCACCCAGGACCCTGAGCACTGAGCACTGAGCACCCCGAGCACTGAGCACCCAGCACCCCGAGCACTCATCACCCAGCACCCCGAGCACTGAGCACCCAGCATCCTGAGCACTGAGTACTGAGCACCCAGCACCCTGAGCACTGAGCACACAGCACGCTGAGTACTGAGCACTGAGCACCCAGCACCCTGAGTACTGAGCACCCAGCACCCCAAGCACTGAGCACCCAGCACCCCGAGCACTCAGCACCCAGCACCCCGAGCACTGAGCACCCAGCATCCTGAGCACTGAGTACTGAGCACCCAACACTCTGACCACTGAGCACCCAGCACGCTGAGTACTGAGCACTGAGCACCCAGCACCCCGAGCACTGAGCACAGGGCACCCCGAGCACTGAAAACCCAGCACCCTGAGTACTGAGCACCCAGCACCCTGAGTACTGAGCACTGAGCACTGAGCACCCTGAGCACTGAGCACCCAGCACCCTGAGCACTGAGCACCCAGCATCCTGCGCACTGAGTACTGAGCACCCAGCACCCTGAGCACTGAGCACCCTGCCGCCTGAGTACTGAGCACCCAGCACCCCAAACACTGAGCACCGAGCACCCTGAGAACTGAGCACCGAGCACCCTGTGTACTGAGCACCCAGCACCCTGAGCACTGAGCACACTGAGTACTGAGCACCCAGTACCCTGAGGACTGAGGACCCAGCACCCTGAGTACTGAGCACCCAGCACCCTGAGCACTGAGGACCCAGCACCCAGAGCACTGAGCACCCAGCACCCTGAGTACTGAGCACCCAGCACCCCGAGCACTGAGCATCCAGCACCCCGAGCACTGAGCACTGAGCACCCTGAGTACTGAGCACTGAGCACCCTTAGTACTGAGCACCCAGCACCCTGAGTTCTGAGCACCCAGCACCCTGCGTACTGAGCACTGAGCACCCTGAGCACTGAGAACCCAGCACCCCGAGCACTGAGCACACAGCACCCTGAGTACTGAGCACCCAGCACCCTGAGTACTGAGCACTCAGCACCCTGAGTACTGAGCACCGAGCACCCCGAGCACTGAGCACCCAGCACCCTGAGCACTGAGCACCCTGAGGACTGAGCAGCCAGCACCCTGAGTACTGAGCACCCAGCACCCTGAGCACTGAGCACCCAGCACACCGAGCACTGAGCACCCAGCACCCTGAGCACTGAGCACCCAGCACCCTGAGTACTGAGCACCCAGCACCCTGAGCACTGAGCACCCAGCACCCTGAGTACTGAGCACCGAGCACCCCGAGCACTGAGCACCCAGCACCCTGAGTACTGAGCACTGAGCACCCCGAGTACTGAGCACCCAGCACCCCGAGCACTGAGCACCCAGCACCCTGAGTACTGAGCGCCCAGCACCCTGAGTACTGAGCACCCAGCACCCCGAGCACTGAGCACCCAGCACCCCGAGTATGAGCACCCAGCACCCTGAGTACTGAGAACCGAGCACCCTGAGTACTGAGCACCCAGCACCCTGAGTACTGAGCACCCAGCACCCTGAGTACTGAGCACCCAGCACCCCGAGCACTGAGCACCCAGCACCCCGAGAATGAGCACCCAGCACCCTGAGTACTGAGCACCCAGTACCCTGAGTACTGAGCACCCAGCACCCCGAGCACTGAGCACCCTGAGTACTGAGCACCCAGCACCCTGAGTACTGAGCACTAAGCACCCAGAGCACTGAGCACCCAGCACCCCGAGCACGGAGCACCCAGGACGCCGAGCACTGAGTACTGAGCACCTAGCACCCTGAGTACTGAGCACCGAGCTCCCCGAGCACTGAGCACCCTGAGTACTGAGCACACAGGACCCCGATCACTGAGCACCCAGCACCCTGAGCACTGAGCACCCAACACCCTGAGCACTGAGCACCCAGCACCCTGAGTACTGAGCATCCAGCACGCTGAGTACTGAGCACCCAGCACCCCGAGCACTGAGCACCCAGCACCCTGAGTACTGAGCACTGAGCACCCAGCACCCCGAGCACTGAGCACCCAGCACCCTGTGTACTGAGCACTGAGCACCCTGAGTACTAAGCACCCAGCACCCTGAGTACTGAGCACCCAGGACCCTGAGCACTGAGCACTGAGCACCCCGAGCACTGAGCACCCAGCACCCCGAGCACTCATCACCCAGCACCCCGAGCACTGAGCACCCAGCATCCTGAGCACTGAGTACTGAGCACCCAGCACCCTGAGCACTGAGCACCCAGCACGCTGAGTACTGAGCACTGAGCACCCAGCACCCTGAGTACTGAGCACCCAGCACCCCGAGCAATGAGCACCCAGCACCCCGAGCACTCAGCTCCCAGCACCCCGAGCACTGAGCACCCAGCATCCTGAGCACTGAGTACTGAGCACCCAACACTCTGACCACTGAGCACCCAGCACGCTGAGTACTGAGCACTGAGCACCCAGCACCCTGAGTACTGAGCACCCAGCACCCTGAGCACTGAGCACCCAGCACCCTGTGTACTGAGCACCGAGCACCCCGAGCACTGAGCACCCAGCACCCTGAGTACTGAGCACCCAGCACACCGAGTACTGAGCACCGAGCACCCAGCACCCTGAGCACTGAGCACCCAGCACCCTGAGTACTGAGAACAGATCACCCTGAGTACTGAGCACCCAGCACCCTGAGTACTGAGCACCCAGCACCCCGAGCACTGAGCACCCAGCAACCTGAGAATGAGCACCCAGCACCCTGAGTACTGAGAACCGAGCACCCTGAGTACTGAGCACCCATCACCCTGAGTACTGAGCACCAGCACCCTGAGTACTGAGCACCCAGCACCCCGAGCACTGAGCACGAAGCACCCCGAGAATGAGCACCCAGCACCATGAGTACTGAGAACCGAGCACCCTGAGTACTGAGCACTCAGCACCCTGAGTACTGAGCACCAGCACCCTGAGTACTGAGCACCCAGCACCCTGAGTACTGAGCACGAAGCACCCCGAGCACTGAGCACCCTGAGTACTGAGCACCCAGCACCCTGAGTACTGAGCACTAAGCACCCAGAGCACTGAGCACCTAGCACCCCGAGCACGGAGCACCCAGGACCCCGAGCACTGAGTACTGAGCACCCAGCACCCTGAGTACTGAGCACCGAGCTCCCCGAGCACTGAGCACCCTGAGTACTGAGCACCCAGCACCCCGATCACTGAGCACCCAGCACCCTGAGCACTGAGCACCCAGCACCCTGAGCACTGAGCACCCAGCACCCTGAGTACTGAGCACAAAGCACGCTGAGTACTGAGCACCCAGCACCCCGAGCACTGAGCACCCAGCACCCTGAGTACTGAGCATTGAGCACCCAGCACCCCGAGCACTGAGCACCCAGCACCCTGTGTACTGAGCACTGAGCACCCTGAGTAATAAGCACCCAGCACCCTGAGTACTGAGCACCCAGGCCACTGAGCACTGAGCACTGAGCACCCCGAGCACTGAGAAACCAGCACGCTGAGTACTGAGCACCCAGCACCCTGAGTACTGAGCACTGAGCACTGAGCACCCTGAGCACTGAGCACCCAGCACCCTGAGCACTGAGCACCCAGCATCCTGCGCACTGAGTACTGAGCACCCAGCACCCTGAGCACTGAGCAGCCAGCACCCTGAGCACTGAGTACCCAGCAGCCTGAGTACAGAGCACCCAGCACCCCAAACACTGAGCACGAAGCACCCTGAGGACTGAGCACCGAGCACCCTGAGTACTGAGCACCCAGCACCATGAGTACTGAGCACCCAGCATCCTGAGTTCTGAGCACCCAGCACCCTGAGCACTGAGCACACTGAGTACTGAGCACCCAGTACCCTGAGGACTGAGGACCCAGCACCCTTAGTACTGAGCACCCAGCACCCTGAGTTCTGAGCACCCAGCACCCCGAGCACTGAGAACCCAGCACCCTGAGCACTGAGCACCCAGCACCCTGAGTACTGAGCACCCAGCACCCTGAGCACTGAGCACCCAGCACCCTGAGTATTGAGCACCCAGCACCCTGAGTACTGAGCACTGAGCACCCTGAGCACTGAGAACCCAGCACCCCGAGCACTGAGCACCCAGCACCCTGAGTACTGAGCACCCAGCACCCTGAGTACTGAGCACTCAGCACCCTGAGTACTGAGCACAGAGCACCCCGAGCACTGAGCACCCAGCACCCTGAGCACTGAGCACCCTGAGGACTGAGCAGCCCGCACCCTGAGTACTGAGCACCCAGCACCCTGAGCACTGAGCAGCCAGCACACCGAGCACTGAACACCCAGCACCCTGAGCACTGAGCACCCAGCACCCTGAGTACTGAGCACCCAGCACCCTGAGCACTGAGAACCCAGCACCCTGAGTACTGAGCACCGAGCACCCCGAGCACTGAGCAGACAGCGCCCTGAGTACTGAGCACTGAGCACCCCGAGTACTGAGCACCCAGCACCCCGAGCACTGAGCACCCAGCACCCTGAGTACTGAGAACAGATCACCCTGAGTACTGAGCACCCAGCACCCTGAGTACTGAGCGCCCAGCACCCTGAGTACTGAGCACCCAGCACCCCGAGCACTGAGCACCCAGCACCCAGAGCACTGAACACCCAGCACCCTGTGTACTGAGCACTGAGTACCCAGCACCCCGATCACTGAGCACCCAGCACCCTGAGCACTGAGCACCCTGAGTACTGAGAACCCAGCACACTGAGCACTGAGCACCCAGCACCCTGAGCACTGAGCACCCAGCACCCAGAGCACTGAGCACTGAGCACGCTGAGTACTGAGCACTGAGCACCCTGAGCACTGAGCACCGAGCACCCTGAGTGCTGAGCACTGAGCACCCTGAGCACTGAACACCCAGCACCCAGAGTACTGAGCAACCAGCACCCTGAGCACTGAGGACCGAGCACCCTGAGTACTAAGCACCCAGCACCCTGAGTACTGAGCACCGAGCACCCTGAGCACTGAGCACCCAGCACGCTGAGTACTGAGCACTGAGCACCCTGAGTACTGAGCACCGAGCACCCTGAGAACTGAGCACCCAGCACGCTGAGTACTGAGCACTGACCACCCTGAGTACTGAGCACCGAGCACCCTGATTACTCAGGGCCCAGCACTCAGAGCACAGAGCACCCTGCACCCCGAGCACTGAGCACCCAGCACCCAGAGCACTGAGCACTGAGCACCCTGAGTACTGAGCACTGAGCACCCTGAGTACTGAGCACCGAGCACCCGGAGTACTGAGCACCCAGCACCCCGAGAACTGAGCACCGAGCACCCTGAGTACTGAGCTCCCAGCACCCTGAGCACTGAGCACCCAGCACACCGAGTACTGAGCACCCAGCACCCTGAGTACTGAGCACCCAGCAACCCGAGCACTGAGCACCGAGCACACCGAGCACTGAGCACTCAGCACCCCGAGCACTGAGCACCCAGCACCCTGAGTACTGAGCACCCAGCACCCTGAGTACTGAGCACCCAGCACCCTGAGTTCTGAGCACCCAGCGTATTGAGCACCGAGCACCCAGCACCCTGAGTACTGAGCACCCAGCACCCTGAGCACTGAGCACCCAGCACCCTGAGTACTGAGTACTGAGCACCCCGAATACTGAGCACCGAGCACACCGAGCACTGAGCACCCAGCACCCCGAGCACCGAGCACCCAGCACCCTGAGCACTGAGCACCCAGCACCCTGAGCACTGAGCACCCAGCACCCTGAGCACTGAGCACCCAGCACCCTGAGTACTGAGCACCCAACGTACTGAGCACCGAGCACCCTGAGCACTGAGCACCCAGCACCGTGAGTACTGAGCACCCAGCACCCTGAGCAATGAGCACCCTGAGTACTGAGCACCCAGCACATTGAGCACTGAGCACCGAGCACCCCGAGCACTGAGCACCCAGCACCCGGAGTACTGAGCACCCAGCACCCTGAGTACTAAGCACCGAGCACCCTGAGTACTGAGTACCCAGCACCCTGAGCACTGAACACACAGCACCCTGAGTACTGAGCACCTCGAGCACTGAGCACCCAGCACACTGAGTACTGAGCACCGAGCACCCTGAGCACTGAGCACCCAGCACCCTGAGTACTGAGCACCCGGCACCCTGAGTACTGAGCACCCAGCACCCTGAGTTCTGAGCACCCAGCGTATTGAGCACCGAGCACCCAGCACCCTGAGTACTGAGCACCCAGCACCCTGAGCACTGAGCACCCAGCACCCTGAGTACTGAGTACTGAGCACCCCGAATACTGAGCACCGAGCACACCGAGCACTGAGCACCCAGCACCCCGAGCACCGAGCACCCAGCACGCTGAGCACTGAGCACCCAGCACCCTGAGCACTGAGCACCCAGCACCCTGAGCACTGAGCACCCAGCACCCTGAGTACTGAGCACCCAACGTACTGAGCACCGAGCACCCTGAGCACTGAGCACCCAGCACCGTGAGTACTGAGCACCCAGCACCCTGAGCAATGAGCACCCTGAGTACTGAGCACCCAGCACATTGAGCACTGAGCACCGAGCACCCCGAGCACTGAGCACCCAGCACCCGGAGTACTGAGCACCCAGCACCCTGAGTACTAAGCACCGAGCACCCTGAGTACTGAGTACCCAGCACCCTGAGCACTGAACACACAGCACCCTGAGTACTGAGCACCTCGAGCACTGAGCACCCAGCACACTGAGTACTGAGCACCGAGCACCCCGAGCACTGAGCACCCAGCACCCTGAGCACTGAGCACCCAGCACCCTGAGTACTGAGCACCCAGCACCCTGAGTACTGAGCACCCAGCACCCTGAGCACTGAGTACCCAGCTCCCTGAGCACTGAGCACTGAGCACCCAGCACCCTGAGCACTGAGCACCCAGCACACTGAGTACTGAGCACTGAGTACCCAGCACCCTGAGCACTGAGCACTGAGCACCCAGCATCCTGAGCACTGAGCACACAGCACCCGAGTACTGAGCACCCACCACCCTGAGTACTGAGCACCCAGCACCCTGAGTACTGAGCACACAGCACCCCGAGTACTGAGCACCCAGCACCCTGAGTACTGAGCACCCAGCACCCTGTGCACTGAGCACCGAGCACCCCGAGCACTGAGCACCCAGCACCCTGAGTACTGAGCACCCAGCACCCTGAGCACTGAGCACCCAGCACCCTGAGCACTGAGCACCCAGCACCCTGAGCACTGAGCACCCAGCACCCTGAGTAGTGAGCACACGACTTACTGAGCACCGAGCACCCCGAGCATTGAGCACCCAGCACCCTGAGTACTGAGCACAGAGCACCCCGAGAACTGAGCACCCAGCACCCTGAGTACTGAGCTCCGAGCACCCCGAGCACTGAGCACCCAGCGCCCCGAGCACTGAGCACCCAGCACCCCGAGCACTGAGCACCCAGCGCCCCGAGCACTGAGCACCCAGCACCCCGAGCACTGAGCACCCTGAGTACTGAGCACTGAGCACCCTGATTACTGAGCACTGAGCACCCTGAGTACTGAGCACCCAGCACCCTGAGTACTGAGCACCCAGCACCCTGAGCAATGAGCACCCTGAGCACTGAGCACCGAGCACCCCGAGCACCCAGCACCCTGAGTACTAAGCACCGAGCACACTGAGTACTGAGCACCCAGTACCCTGAGCACTGAACACACAGCACCCTGAGTACTGAGCACCCCGAGCACTGAGCACCCAGCACCCTGAGCACTGAGGACCCAGCCCCCTGAGTACTGAGCACCCAGCACCCTGAGCACTGAGCACCCAGCACCCTGAGCACTGAGTACCCAGCACCCTGAGCACTGAGCACCCAGCACCCTGAGTCCTGAGCACCCAACGTACTGAGCACCGAGCACCCCGAGCACTGAGCACCCAGCACCCTGAGTACTGAGCACCCAGCACCCCGTGCACTGAGCACCCAGCACCCTGAGTACTGAGCACCGAGCACCCTGAGTACTGAGCACCCAGCACCCCTAGCACTGACCACCCAGCACCCCGAGCACTGAGCACCCATCACTGAGCACCCAGCACCCCGAGCACTGAGCACTGAGCACCCTGAGTACTGAGCACTGAGCACCCTTAGTACTGAGCACCCAGCACCCTGAGTTCTGAGCACCCAGCACCCCGAGCACTGAGCACCCAGCACCCTGAGCACTGAGCACCCAGCACCCTGAGTACTGAGCACCCAGCACCCCGAGCACTGAGCACCCAGCACCCTGAGTATTGAGCAACCAGCACCCTGAGTACTGAGCACTGAGCACCCTGAGCACTGAGAACCCAGCACCCCGAGCACTGAGCACCCAGCACCCTGAGTACTGAGCACCCAGCACCCTGAGTACTGAGCACTCAGCACCCTGAGTACTGAGCACAGAGCACCCCGAGCACTGAGCACCCAGCACCCTGAGCACTGAGCACCCTGAGTACTGAGCACTGAGCACACTGAGCACTGAGCCCCAAGCACCCTGAGTACTGAGCACTGAGCACCCTGAGCACTGAGCACCCAGCACCCCGAGCACCGAGCACCCAGCACCCTGAGCACTGAGCACCCAGCACCCTGAGCACTGAGCACCCAGCACCCTGAGCACTGAGCACCCAGCACCCTGAGTACTGAGCACCCAACGTACTGAGCACCGAGCACCCTGAGCACTGAGCACCCAGCACCGTGAGTACTGAGCACCCAGCACACTGAGCAATGAGCACAATGAGTACTGAGCACCCAGCACATTGAGCACTGAGCACCGAGCACCCCGAGCACTGAGCACCCAGCACCCGGAGTACTGAGCACCCAGCACCCTGAGTACTAAGCACCGAGCACCCTGAGTACTGAGTACCCAGCACCCTGAGCACTGAACACACAGCACCCTGAGTACTGAGCACCTCGAGCACTGAGCACCCAGCACACTGAGTACTGAGGACCGAGCACCCCGAGCACTGAGCACCCAGCACCCTGAGTACTGAGCACCCAGCACCCTGAGTACTGAGCACCCAGCACCCTGAGTTCTGAGCACCCAGCGTATTGAGCACCGAGCATCCAGCACCCTGAGTACTGAGCACCCAGCACCCTGAGCACTGAGCATCCAGCACCCTGAGTACTGAGTACTGAGCAGCCCGAATACTGAGCACCGAGAACACCGAGCACTGAGCACCCAGCACCCTGAGTATTGAGCACCCAGCACCCTGAGTACTGAGCACTGAGCACCCTTAGAACTGAGCACCCAGCACCCTGAGTTCTGAGCACCCAGCACCCCGAGCACTGAGCACCCAGCACCCTGAGCACTGAGCACCCAGCACCCTGAGTACTGAGCACCCAGCACCCCGAGCACTGAGCACCCAGCACCCTGAGTATTGAGCACCCAGCACCCTGAGTACTGAGCACTGAGCACCCTGAGCACTGAGAACCCAGCACCCCGAGCACTGAGCACCCAGCAACCTGAGTACTGAGCACCCAGCACCCTGAGTACTGAGCACTCAGCACCCTGAGTACTGAGCACAGAGCACCCCGAGCACTGAGCACCCAGCACCCTGAGCACTGAGCACCCTGAGGACTGAGCAGCCCGCACCCAGAGTACTGAGCACCCAGCACCCTGAGCACTGAGCACCCAGCACACCGAGCACTGAACACCCAGCACCCTGAGCACTGAGCACCCAGCACCCTGAGTACTGAGCACCCAGCACCCTGAGCCCTGAGAACCCAGCACCCTGAGTACTGAGCACTGAGCACCCCGAGCACTGAGCACCCAGCACCCTGAGTACTGAGCACTGAGCACCCCGAGTACTGAGCACCCAGCACCCCGAGCACTGAGCACCCAGCACCCTGAGTACTGAGAACAGATCACCCTGAGTACTGAGCACCCAGCACCCAGAGTACTGAGCGCCCAGCACCCTGAGTACTGAGCACCCAGCACCCCGAGCACTGAGCACCCAGAACCCAGAGCACTGAGCACCCAGCACCCTGTGTACTGAGCACTGAGTACCCAGCACCCCGAGCACTGAGCACCCAGCACCCTGAGCACTGAGCACCCTGAGTACTGAGAACCCAGCACCCTGAGCACTGAGCACCCAGCACCCTGAGCACTGAGCACCCAGCACCCAGAGCACTGAGCACTGAGCACGCTGAGTACTGAGCACTGAGCACCCTGAGCACTGAGCACCGAGCACCCTGAGTGCTGAGCACTGAGCACCCTGAGCACTGAACACCCAGCACCCTGAGTACTGAGCACCCAGCACCCTGAGCACTGAGGACCGAGTACCCTGAGTACTAAGCACCCAGCACCCTGCGTACTGAGCACCCAGCACCCTGAGCACTGAGCACCCAGCACGCTGAGTACTGAGCACTGAGCACCCTGAGTACTGAGCACCGAGCACCCTGAGCACTGAGCACCGAGCACCCTGATTACTCAGGGCCCAGCACGCCGAGCACTCAGCACCCAGCACCCCGAGCACTGAGCACCCAGCATCCTGAGCACTGAGTACTGAGCACCCAGCACCCTGAGCACTGAGCACCCAGCACCCTGAGCACTGAGCACCCAGCACCCTGAGTACTGAGCACCCAGCACCCCAAGCACTGAGCACCGAGCACCGTGAGTACTGAGCACCCAGCACGCTGAGCACTGAGCACCCAGCACCCCGAGCACTGAGCACCCAGCACACTGAGTACTGAGCACCCAGCACCCTGAGTACTGAGCACCCAGAACCCCGAGCACTGAGCACCCAGCACCCCGAGCACTAAGCACCCAGCACCCCGAGCAGCGAGCCCCCAGCACCCTGAGCACTGAGCACGGAGCACCCTGAGTACTGAGCACCCAGCACCCTGAGTACTGAGCACTGAGCACCCAGTACCCCGAGCACTGAGCACCCAGCACCCTGAGTACTAAGCACCCAGCACCCTGAGTACTGAGCACCCAGCACCCTGAGTACTGAGCACCCACCCTACTGAGCACCGAGCACCCCGAGCACTGAGCACCCAGCACCCTGAGTACTGAGCACCCAGCACCCCGAGCACTGAGCACCCAGCGCTCTGAGTACTGAGCACTGAGCACCCTGAGTACTGAGCACCCAGCACCCTGAGTACTGAGCACCCAGCGTACTGAGCACCGAGCACCCAGCACCCTGAGTACTGAGCACCCAGCACCCTGAGCACTGAGTACACAGCACCCTGAGTACTGAGCACTGAGCACCCTGAGTACTAAGCACCCAGCACCCTGAGTACTGAGCACACAGGACCCTGAGCACTGAGCACTGAGCACCCCGAGCACTGAGCACCCAGCACCCTGAGCACTCAGCACCCAGTACCCCGAGCAATGAGCACCCAGCATCCTGAGCACTGAGTACTGAGCACCCAGCACCCTGAGCACTGAGCACCCAGCACCCTGAGCACTGAGCACCCAGCACGCTGAGCACTGAGCACCCAGCACCCCGAGAACTGAGCACCCAGCACCCTGAGTACTGAGCACCCAGCACCCCGAGCACTGAGCACCCAGCACCCCGAGCACTAAGCACCCAGCACCCCGAGCACCGAGCACCCAGCAACCTGAGCACTGAGCACCCAGCACCCTGAGTACTGAGCACTGAGCACCCAGCACCCCGAGCACTGAGCACCCAGCACCCTGAGTACTGAGCACCGAGCACGCTGCGTACTGAGCACCCAGCACCCTGAGTACTGAGCACCCAGCACCCTGAGCACTGAGCACCCAGCACCCTGAGTACTGAGCACTGAGCACCCCGTGTACTGAGCACCGGGCACCCCGAGCACTAAGAACCCAGCACCCCGAGCTCCGAGCACCCAGCACCCTGACCACTGAGCACCCAGCACCCTGAGCACTGAGCACCCAGCACCCTGAGAACTGAGCACCCAGCACCCTGAGCGCTGAGCACCCAGCACCCTGAGAACTGAGCACCCAGCACCCTGAGCACTGAGCATCGAGCACCCTGAGCACTGAGCACCCAGCACCCCGAGTACTGAGCACTGGGCACCCGAGAACTCAGCACCCAGCACCCCGAGCACCGAGCACCCAGCACCCTGAGCACTGAGCACCCAGGACCCCGATCACTGAGCACCCAGCACCCTGAGCACTGAGCACCCAACACCCTGAGCACTGAGCACCCAGCACCCTGAGTACTGAGCATCCAGCACGCTGAGTACTGAGCACCCAGCACCCTGAGCACTGAGCACCCAGCACCCTGAGTACTGAGCACTGAGCACCCAGCACCCCGAGCACTGAGCACCCAGCACCCTGTGTACTGAGCACTGAGCACCCTGAGTACTAAGCACCCAGCAGCCTGAGTACTGAGCACCCAGGACCCTGAGCACTGAGCACTGAGCACCCCGAGCACTGAGCACCCAGCACCCCGAGCTCTCAGCACCCAGCACCCCGAGCACTGAGCACCCAGCATCCTGAGCACTGAGTACTGTGCACCCAGCACCCTGAGCACTGAGCACCCAGCACCCTGAGCACTGAGCACCCAGCACCCTGAGTACTGAGCACCCAGCACCCCAAGCACTGAGCACCGAGCACCGTGAGTACTGAGCACCCAGCATGCTGAGCACTGAGCACACAGCACCCCGAGCACTGAGCACCCAGCACCCTGAGTACTAAGCACCAAGCACCCTGAGTACTGAGCACCCAGCACCATGGGTACTGAGCACCCAGCGTACTGACCACCGAGCACCCCGAGCACTGAGCATCCAGCACCCTGAGTACTGAGCACCCAGCACCCCGAGCACTGAGCACCCAGCACTCTGAGTACTGAGCACTGAGCACCCTGAGTACTGAGAACCCAGCACCCTGAGTACTGAGCACCCAGCGTACTAAGCACCGAGCACCCAGCACCCTGAGTACTGAGCACCCAGCACCCTGAGCACTGAGCACCCAGCACCCTGAGTACTGAGCACTGAGCACCCTGAGTACAAAGCTCCCAGCACAATGAGTACTGAGCACCCAGGACCCTGAGCACTGAGCACCGAGCACCCCGAGCACTGAGCACCCAGCACCCTGAGCACTCAGCACACAGCACCCCGAGCACTGAGCACCCAGCACCCTGAGCACTCAGCACCCAGCACCCCGAGCACTGAGCACCCAGCATCCTGAGCACTGAGTACTGAGCACCCAGCACTCTGAGTACTGAGCACCCAGCACCTTGAGCACTGAGCACCCAGCACCCTGAGCACTAAGCACCCAGCACCCCGAGCACCGAGCACCCAGCACCCTGAGCACTGAGCAACCAGCACCCTGAGCACTGAGCACCCAGCACCCTGAGCACTGAGCACCCAGCACCCTGAGCACTGAGCAACCAGCACCCTGAGTACTGAGCACCCAACGTACTGAGCACCGAGTACCCTGAGCACTGAGCACCCAGCAACCCGAGTACTGAGCACCCAGCACCCCGAGCACCGAGCACCCGGCACCCTGAGCACTGAGCACCCAGCACCCCGAGCACTGAGCACCAAGCAGCCCGAGCACTGAGTACCCAGCACCCCGAGCACTGAGCACCCAGCACCCTGAACACTGAGCACCCAGCACCCCGAGCACTGAGCACCCAGCACCCCGAGCACTGAGCACCCAGCACCCCGAGCACTGAGCACCCAGCACCCCGAGCACTGAACCCCCAGCACCCTGAGTACTGAGTACTGAGCACCGAGCACCCCGTGCACTGAGCACCCAGCACCCGGAGTACAGAGCACCCAGCACCCTGAGTACTAAGCACCGAGCACCCTGAGTACTGAGCACCCAGCATCCTGAGCACTGAACACACAGCACCCTGAGTACTGAGCACCTCGAGCACTGAGCACCCAGCACCCTGAGTACTGAGCACCGAGCACCCCGAGCACTGAGCACCCAGCACCCCGAGCACTGAGCACCCAGCACCCCGAGCACTGAGCACCCAGCACCCTGAGTACTGAGCACCCAGCACCCTGAGTACTGAGCACCCAGCACCCTGAACACTGAGTACCCAGCACCCTGAGCACTGAGCACCCAGCACCCTGAACACTGAGCACCCAGCACCCTGTGTACTGAGCACCCAGCACCCCGAGCACTGAGCACCCAGCACCCTGAGTACTGAGCACCCAGCTCCCCGAGCACTGAGCACCCAGCACACTGAGTACTAAGCACCCAGTACCCTGAGTACTGAGCATCCAGCACCCTGAGTACTGAGCAACCAGCGTACTGAGCACCGAGCACCCCGAGCACTGAGCACCCAGCACCCTGAGTACTGAGCACCCAGCACCCCGAGCACTGAGCACCCAGCACCCTGAGTACTGAGCACCGAGCACCCTGAGTACTGAGCACCCAGCACCCTGAGTACTGAGCACCCAGCGTACTGAGCACCGAGCACCCAGCACCCTGAGTACTGAGCACCCAGCACCCTGAGCACTGAGCACCCAGCACCCTGAGTACTGAGCACTGAGCACCCCGAGTACTGAGCACCGGGCACCCCGAGCACTGAGCACCCAGAAACCTGTGTACTGAGCACTGAGCACCCTAAGTACTAAGCACCCAGCACCCTGAGTACGGAGCACCCAGGACCCTGAACACTGAGCACTGAGCACCCCGAGCACTGAGCACCCAGCACCCTGAGCACTCAGCACCCAGCACCCCGAGCACTGAGCACCCAGCATCCTGAGCACTGAGTACTGAGCACCCAGCACCATGAGCACCCAGCACCCTGAGCACTGAGCACCCAGCACCCTGAGTACTGAGCACCCAGCACCCCAAGCACTGAGCACCGAGCACCGTGAGTACTGAGCAACCAGCACGCTGAGCACTGAGCACCCAGTACCCCGAGCACTGAGCACACAGCACCCTGAGAACTGAGCACCCAGCACCCTGAGTACAGAGCACCCAGCACCCTGAGCACTGAGCACCCAGCACCCCGAGCACTAAGCACCCAGCACCCCGAGCACCGAGCACCCAGCACCCTGAGCACTGAGCACCCATCACCCTGAGCACTGAGCACCCAGCACCCTGAGTACTGAGCACTGAGCACCCAGCACCCCGAGCACTGAGCACCCAGCACCCTGAGTACTAAGCACCGAGCACCCTGAGTACTGATCACCCAGCACCCTGAGTACTGAGCACCCAGCGTACTGAGCACCCAGCACCCCGAGCACTGAGCACCCAGCACCCTGAGTACTGAGCACCCAGCACCCCGAGCACTGAGCACCCAGCACTCTGAGTACTGGGCACTGAGCACCCTGAGTACTGAGCACCCAGCACCCCGAGCACTGAGCACCCAGCACCCTGAACACTGAGCACCCATCAGCCCGAGCACTGAGCACCCAGCACCCCGAGCACTGAGCACCCAGCACCCCGAGCACTGAGCACCCAGCACCCCGAGCACTGAACCCCCAGCACCCTGAGTACTGAGTACTGAGCACCGAGTACCCCGAGCACTGAGCACCCAGCACTCGGAGTACTGAGCACCCAGCACCCTGAGTACTAAGCACCGAGCACCCTGAGTACTGAGCACCCAGCATCCTGAGCACTGAACACACAGCACCCTGAGTACTGAGCACCTCGAGCACTGAGCACCCAGCACCCTGAGTACTGAGCACCGAGCACCCCGAGCACTGAGCACCCAGCACCCTGAGCACTGAGCACCCAGCACCCCGAGCACTGAGCACTCAGCACCCTGAGTACTAAGCACCCAGCACCCTGAGTACTGAGCACCCAGCACCCTGAACACTGAGTACCCAGCACCCTGAGCACTGAGCACCCAGCACCCTGAGCACTGAGCACCCAGCACCCTGTGTACTGAGCACCCAGCACCCCGAGCACTGAGCACCCAGCACCCTGAGTACTGAGCACCCAGCACCCCGAGCACTGAGCACCCAGCACACTGAGTACTAAGCACCCAGTACCCTGAGTACTGAGCATCCAGCACCCTGAGTACTGAGCAACCAGCGTACTGAGCACCGAGCACCCCGAGCACTGAGCACCCAGCACCCTGAGTACTGAGCACCCAGCACCCCGAGCACTGAGCACCCAGCACCCTGAGTACTGAGCACCGAGCACCCTGAGTACTGAGCACCCAGCACCCTGAGTACTGAGCACCCAGCGTACTTAGCACCGAGCACCCAGCACCTTGAGTACTGAGCACCCAGCACCCTGAGCACTGAGCACACAGCACCCTGAGTACTGAGCACTGAGCACCCAGAGTACTGAGCACCGGGCACCCTGAGCACTGAGCACCCAGCAACCTGTGTACTGAGCACTGAGCACCCTAAGTACTAAGCACCCAGCACCCTGAGTACGGAGCAACCAGGACCTGAGCACTGAGCACTGAGCAACCCGAGCACTGAGCACCCAGCACCCTGAGCACTCAGCACCCAGCACCCCGAGCACTGAGCACCCAGCATCCTGAGCACTGAGTACTGAGCACCCAGCACCCTGAGCACCCAGCACCCTGAGCACTGAGCACCCAGCACCCTGAGCACTGAGCACCCTGAGTACTGAGAACCCAGCACCCTGAGCACTGAGCACCCAGCACCCTGAGCACTGAGCACCCAGCACCCAGAGCACTGAGCACTGAGCACGCTGAGTACTGAGCACTGAGCACCCTGAGCACTGAGCACCGAGCACCCTGAGTGCTGAGCACTGAGCACCCTGAGCACTGAACACCCAGCACCCTGAGTACTGAGCACCCAGCACCCTGAGCACTGAGGACCGAGTACCCTGAGTACTAAGCACCCAGCACCCTGCGTACTGAGCACCCAGCACCCTGAGCACTGAGCACCCAGCACGCTGAGTACTGAGCACTGAGCACCCTGAGTACTGAGCACCGAGCACCCTGAGCACTGAGCACCGAGCACCCTGATTACTCAGGGCCCAGCACGCCGAGCACTCAGCACCCAGCACCCCGAGCACTGAGCACCCAGCATCCTGAGCACTGAGTACTGAGCACCCAGCACCCTGAGCACTGAGCACCAAGCACCCTGAGCACTGAGCACCCAGCACCCTGAGTACTGAGCACCCAGCACCCCAAGCACTGAGCACCGAGCACCGTGAGTACTGAGCACCCAGCACGCTGAGCACTGAGCACCCAGCACCCCGAGCACTGAGCACCCAGCACACTGAGTACTGAGCACCCAGCACCCTGAGTACTGAGCACCCAGAACCCCGAGCACTGAGCACCCAGCACCCCGAGCACTAAGCACCCAGCACCCCGAGCAGCGAGCCCCCAGCACCCTGAGCACTGAGCACGGAGCACCCTGAGTACTGAGCACCCAGCACCCTGAGTACTGAGCACTGAGCACCCAGTACCCCGAGCACTGAGCACCCAGCACCCTGAGTACTAAGCACCCAGCACCCTGAGTACTGAGCACCCAGCACCCTGAGTACTGAGCACCCACACTACTGAGCACCGAGCACCCCGAGCACTGAGCACCCAGCACCCTGAGTACTGAGCACCCAGCACCCCGAGCACTGAGCACCCAGGGCTCTGAGTACTGAGCACTGAGCACCCTGAGTACTGAGCACCCAGCACCCTGAGTACTGAGCACCCAGCGTACTGAGCACCGAGCACTCAGCACCCTGAGTACTGAGCACCCAGCACCCTGAGCACTGAGTACACAGCACCCTGAGTACTGAGCACCGAGCACCCTGAGTACTAAGCACCCAGCACCCTCAGTACTGAGCACACAGGACCCTGAGCACTGAGCACTGAGCACCCCGAGCACTGAGCACCCAGCACCCTGAGCACTCAGCACCCAGTACCCCGAGCAATGAGCACCCAGCATCCTGAGCACTGAGTACTGAGCACCCAGCACCCTGAGCACTGAGCACCCAGCACCCTGAGCACTGAGCACCCAGCACGCTGAGCACTGAGCACCCAGCACCCCGAGAACTGAGCACCCAGCACACTGAGTACTGAGCACCCAGCACCCCGAGCACTGAGCACCCAGCACCCCGAGCACTAAGCACCCAGCACCCCGAGCACCGAGCACCCAGCAACCTGAGCACTGAGCACCCAGCACCCTGAGTTCTGAGCACTGAGCACCCAGCACCCCGAGCACTGAGCACCCAGCACCCTGAATACTGAGCACCGAGCACGCTGCGTACTGAGCACCCAGCACTCTGAGTACTGAGCACCCAGCACCCTGAGCACTGAGCACCCAGCACACTGAGTACTGAGCACTGAGCACCCCGTGTACTGAGCACCGGGCACCCCGAGCACTAAGCACCCAGCACCCCGAGCTCCGAGCACCCAGCACCCTGACCACTGAGCACCCAGCACCCTGAGCACTGAGCACCCAGCACCCTGAGAACTGAGCACCCAGCACCCTGAGCGCTGAGCACCCAGCACCCTGAGAACTGAGCACCCAGCACCCTGAGCACTGAGCATCGAGCACCCTGAGCACTGAGCACCCAGCACCCCGAGTACTGAGCACTGGGCACCCGAGCACTAAGCACCCAGCACCCCGAGCACCGAGCACCCAGCACCCTGAGCACTGAGCACCCAGGACCCCGATCACTGAGCACCCAGCACCCTGAGCACTGAGCACCCAACACCCTGAGCACTGAGCACCCAGCACCCTGAGTACTGAGCATCCAGCACGCTGAGTACTGAGCACCCAGCACCCTGAGCACTGAGCACCCAGCACCCTGAGTACTGAGCACTGAGCACCCAGCACCCCGAGCACTGAGCACCCAGCACCCTGTGTACTGAGCACTGAGCACCCTGAGTACTAAGCACCCAGCAGCCTGAGTACTGAGCACCCAGGACCCTGAGCACTGAGCACTGAGCACCCCGAGCACTGAGCACCCAGCACCCCGAGCTCTCAGCACCCAGCACCCCGAGCACTGAGCACCCAGCATCCTGAGCACTGAGTACTGTGCACCCAGCACCCTGAGCACTGAGCACCCAGCACCCTGAGCACTGAGCACCCAGCACCCTGAGTACTGAGCACCCAGCACCCCAAGCACTGAGCACCGAGCACCGTGAGTACTGAGCACCCAGCATGCTGAGCACTGAGCACACAGCACCCCGAGCACTGAGCACCCAGCACCCTGAGTACTAAGCACCAAGCACCCTGAGTACTGAGCACCCAGCACCATGAGTACTGAGCACCCAGCGTACTGACCACCGAGCACCCCGAGCACTGAGCATCCAGCACCCTGAGTACTGAGCACCCAGCACCCCGAGCACTGAGCACCCAGCACTCTGAGTACTGAGCACTGAGCACCCTGAGTACTGAGAACCCAGCACCCTGAGTACTGAGCACCCAGCGTACTAAGCACCGAGCACCCAGCACCCTGAGTACTGAGCACCCAGCACCCTGAGCACTGAGCACCCAGCACCCTGAGTACTGAGCACTGAGCACCCTGAGTACAAAGCTCCCAGCACAATGAGTACTGAGCACCCAGGACCCTGAGCACTGAGCACTGAGCACCCCGAGCACTGAGCACCCAGCACCCTGAGCACTCAGCACACAGCACCCCGAGCACTGAGCACCCAGCACCCTGAGCACTCAGCACCCAGCACCCCGAGCACTGAGCACCCAGCATCCTGAGCACTGAGTACTGAGCACCCAGCACTCTGAGTACTGAGCACCCAGCACCTTGAGCACTGAGCACCCAGCACCCTGAGCACTAAGCACCCAGCACCCCGAGCACCCAGCACCCAGCACCCCGAGCACTGAGCACCCAGCACCCTGAGTACTGAGCACTGAGCACCCTGAGTACTGAGCACCCAGCACCCTGAGTACTGAGCACCCAGCGTACTGAGCACCGAGCACCCCGAGCAGTGAGCACCCAGCACCCTGAGTACTGAGCACCCAGCACCCCGAGCACTGAGCACCCAGCACTCTGAGTACTGAGCACTGAGCACCCTGAGTACTGAGCACCCAGCACCCTGAGTACTGAGCACCCAGCGTAATGAGCACTGAGCACCCAGCACCCTGAGTTCTGAGCACCCAGCACCCTGAGCACTGAGCACCCAGCACCCTGAGTACTGAGCACTGAGCACCCCGAGTACTGAGCACCGGGCACCCCGAGCACTGAGCACCCAGCAACCTGTGTACTGAGCACTGAGCACCCTGAGTACTAAGCACCCAGCACCCTGAGTACTGAGCACCCAGGACCCTGAGCACTGAGCACTGAGCACCCCGAGCACTGAGCACCCAGCACCCTGAGCACTCAGCACCCAGCACCCCGAGCACTGAGCACCCAGCATCCTGAGCACTGAGTACTGAGCACCCAGCACCCTGAGCACCCAGCACCCTGAGCACTGAGCACCCAGCACCCTGAGTACTGAGCACCCAGCACCCCAAGCACTGAGCACCGAGCACCGTGAGTACTGAGCACACAGCACGCTGAGCACTGAGCACCCAGCACCCCGAGCACTGAGCACACAGCACCCTGAGTCCTGAGCACCCAGCACCCTGAGTACTGAGAACTCAGCACCCAGCACCCCGAGCACTGAGCACCCTGAGTACTAAGCACCTAGCACCCTGAGTACTGATCACCCAGCACCCTGAGTACTGAGCACCCAGCGTACTGAGCACCGAGCACCCCGAGCACTGAGCACCCAGCACCCTGAATACTGAGCACCCAGCACCCTGAGCACTGAGCACCCAGCACTCTGAGTACTGAGCACTGAGCACCCAGTACCCTGAGTACTGAGCACCCAGCGTACTGAGCACCGAGCACCCAGCACCCTGAGTACTGAGCACCCAGCACCCTGAGCACTGAGCACCCAGCACCCTGAGTACTGAGCACTGAGCACCCCGAGTACTGAGCACCGGGCACCCCGAGCACTAAGCACCGAGCACCCCGAGCACCGAGCACCCAGCACCCTGAGCACTGAGCAACCAGCACCCTGAGCACTGAGCACCCAGCACCCTGAGCACTGAGCACCCAGCACCCTGAGCACTGAGCAACCAGCACCCTGAGTACTGAGCACCCAACGTACTGAGCACCGAGTACCCTGAGCACTGAGCACCCAGCACCCCGAGTACTGAGCACCCAGCACCCCGAGCACCGAGCACAGGGCACCCTGAGCACTGAGCACCCAGCACCCCGAGCACTGAGCACCAAGCAGCCCGAGCACTGAGTACCCAGCACCCCGAGCACTGAGCACCCAGCACCCTGAACACTGAGCACCCAGCACCCCGAGCACTGAGCACCCAGCACCCCGAGCACTGAGCACCCAGCACCCCGAGCACTGAGCACCCAGCACCCCGAGCACTGAACCCCCAGCACCCTGAGTACTGAGTACTGAGCACCGAGCACCCCGTGCACTGAGCACCCAGCACCCGGAGTACAGAGCACCCAGCACCCTGAGTACTAAGCACCGAGCACCCTGAGTACTGAGCACCCAGCATCCTGAGCACTGAACACACAGCACCCTGAGTACTGAGCACCTCGAGCACTGAGCACCCAGCACCCTGAGTACTGAGCACCGAGCACCCCGAGCACTGAGCACCCAGCACCCCGAGCACTGAGCACCCAGCACCCCGAGCACTGAGCACCCAGCACCCTGAGTACTGAGCACCCAGCACCCTGAGTACTGAGCACCCAGCACCCTGAACACTGAGTACCCAGCACCCTGAGCACTGAGCACCCAGCACCCTGAACACTGAGCACCCAGCACCCTGTGTACTGAGCACCCAGCACCCCGAGCACTGAGCACCCAGCACCCTGAGTACTGAGCACCCAGCACCCCGAGCACTGAGCACCCAGCACACTGAGTACTAAGCACCCAGTACCCTGAGTACTGAGCATCCAGCACCCTGAGTACTGAGCAACCAGCGTACTGAGCACCGAGCACCCCGAGCACTGAGCACCCAGCACCCTGAGTACTGAGCACCCAGCACCCCGAGCACTGAGCACCCAGCACCCTGAGTACTGAGCACCGAGCACCCTGAGTACTGAGCACCCAGCACCCTGAGTACTGAGCACCCAGCGTACTGAGCACCGAGCACCCAGCACCCTGAGTACTGAGCACCCAGCACCCTGAGCACTGAGCACCCAGCACCCTGAGTACTGAGCACTGAGCACCCCGAGTACTGAGCACCGGGCACCCCGAGCACTGAGCACCCAGAAACCTGTGTACTGAGCACTGAGCACCCTAAGTACTAAGCACCCAGCACCCTGAGTACGGAGCACCCAGGACCCTGAGCACTGAGCACTGAGCACCCCGAGCACTGAGCACCCAGCACCCTGAGCACTCAGCACCCAGCACCCCGAGCACTGAGCACCCAGCATCCTGAGCACTGAGTACTGAGCACCCAGCACCCTGAGCACCCAGCACCCTGAGCACTGAGCACCCAGCACCCTGAGTACTGAGCACCCAGCACCCCAAGCACTGAGCACCGAGCACGCTGCGTACTGAGCACCCAGCACCCTGAGTACTGAGCACCCAGCACCCTGAGCACTGAGCACCCAGCACACTGAGTACTGAGCACTGAGCACCCCGTGTACTGAGCACCGTGCACACCGAGCACTAAGCACCCAGCACCCCGAGCTCCGAGCACCCAGCACCCTGAGCACTGAGCACCCAGCACCCTGAGCACTGAGCACCCAGCACCCTGAGAACTGAGCACCCAGCACCCTGAGCGCTGAGCACCCAGCACCCTGAGAACTGAGCACCCAGCACCCTGAGCACTGAGCATCGAGCACCCTGAGCACTGAGCACCCAGCACCCCGAGTACTGAGCACTGGGCACCCGAGCACTAAGCACCCAGCACCCCGAGCACCGAGCACCAAGCACCCTGAGCACTGAGCACCCAGGACCCCGATCACTGAGCACCCAGCACCCTGAGCACTGAGCACCCAACACCCTGAGCACTGAGCACCCAGCACCCTGAGTACTGAGCATCCACCACGCTGAGTACTGAGCACCCAGCACCCTGAGCACTGAGCACCCAGCACCCTGAGTACTGAGCACTGAGCACCCAGCACCCCGAGCACTGAGCACCCAGCACCCTGTGTACTGAGCACTGAGCACCCTGAGTACTAAGCACCCAGCAGCCTGAGTACTGAGCACCCAGGACCCTGAGCACTGAGCACCCCGAGCACTGAGCACCCAGCACCCCGAGCTCTCAGCACCCAGCACCCCGAGCACTGAGCACCCAGCATCCTGAGCACTGAGTACTGTGCACCCAGCACCCTGAGCACTGAGCACCCAGCACCCTGAGCACTGAGCACCCAGCACCCTGAGTACTGAGCACCCAGCACCCCAAGCACTGAGCACCGAGCACCGTGAGTACTGAGCACCCAGCATGCTGAGCACTGAGCACACAGCACCCCGAGCACTGAGCACCCAGCACCCTGAGTACTAAGCACCAAGCACCCTGAGTACTGAGCACCCAGCACCATGAGTACTGAGCACCCAGCGTACTGACCACTGAGCACCCCGAGCACTGAGCATCCAGCACCCTGAGTACTGAGCACCCAGCACCCCGAGCACTGAGCACCCAGCACTCTGAGTACTGAGCACTGAGCACCCTGAGTACTGAGAACCCAGCACCCTGAGTACTGAGCACCCAGCGTACTAAGCACCGAGCACCCAGCACCCTGAGTACTGAGCACCCAGCACCCTGAGCACTGAGCACCCAGCACCCTGAGTACTGAGCACTGAGCACCCTGAGTACAAAGCTCCCAGCACAATGAGTACTGAGCACCCAGGACCCTGAGCACTGAGCACTGAGCACCCCGAGCACTGAGCACCCAGCACCCTGAGCACTCAGCACACAGCACCCCGAGCACTGAGCACCCAGCACCCTGAGCACTCAGCACCCAGCACCCCGAGCACTGAGCACCCAGCATCCTGAGCACTGAGTACTGAGCACCCAGCACTCTGAGTACTGAGCACCCAGCACCTTGAGCACTGAGCACCCAGCACCCTGAGCACTAAGCACCCAGCACCCCGAGCACCCAGCACCCAGCACCCCGAGCACTGAGCACCCAGCACCCTGAGTACTGAGCACTGAGCACCCTGAGTACTGAGCACCCAGCACCCTGAGTACTGAGCACCCAGCGTACTGAGCACCGAGCACCCCGAGCAGTGAGCACCCAGCACCCTGAGTACTGAGCACCCAGCACCCCGAGCACTGAGCACCCAGCCCTCTGAGTACTGAGCACTGAGCACCCTGAGTACTGAGCACCCAGCACCCTGAGTACTGAGCACCCAGCGTAATGAGCACCGAGCACCCAGCACCCTGAGTTCTGAGCACCCAGCACCCTGAGCACTGAGCACCCAGCACCCTGAGTACTGAGCACTGAGCACCCCGAGTACTGAGCACCGGGCACCCCGAGCACTGAGCACCCAGCAACCTGTGTACTGAGCACTGAGCACCCTGAGTACTAAGCACCCAGCACCCTGAGTACTGAGCACCCAGGACCCTGAGCACTGAGCACTGAGCACCCCGAGCACTGAGCACCCAGCACCCTGAGCACTCAGCACCCAGCACCCCGAGCACTGAGCACCCAGCATCCTGAGCACTGAGTACTGAGCACCCAGCACCCTGAGCACCCAGCACCCTGAGCACTGAGCACCCAGCACCCTGAGTACTGAGCACCCAGCACCCCAAGCACTGAGCACCGAGCACCGTGAGTACTGAGCACACAGCACGCTAGGCACTGAGCACCCTGCACCCCGAGCACTGAGCACACAGCACCCTGAGTCCTGAGCACCCAGCACCCTGAGTATTGAGCACTCAGCACCCAGCACCCCGAGCACTGAGCACCCTGAGTACTAAGCACCTAGCACCCTGAGTACTGATCACCCAGCACCCTGAGTACTGAGCACCCAGCGTACTGAGCACCGAGCACCCCGAGCACTGAGCACCCAGCACCCTGAGTACTGAGCACCCAGCACCCTGAGCACTGAGCACCCAGCACTCTGAGTACTGAGCACTGAGCACCCAGTACCCTGAGTACTGAGCACCCAGCGTACTGAGCACCGAGCACCCAGCACCCTGAGTACTGAGCACCCAGCACCCTGAGCACTGAGCACCCAGCACCCTGAGTACTGAGCACTGAGCACCCCGAGTACTGAGCACCGGGCACCCCGAGCACTAAGCACCGAGCACCCCGAGCACCGAGCACCCAGCACCCTGAGCACTGAGCAACCAGCACCCTGAGCACTGAGCACCCAGCACCCTGAGCACTGAGCACCCAGCACCCTGAGCACTGAGCAACCAGCACCCTGAGTACTGAGCACCCAACGTACTGAGCACCGAGTACCCTGAGCACTGAGCACCCAGCACCCCGAGTACTGAGCACCCAGCACCCCGAGCACCGAGCACCCGGCACCCTGAGCACTGAGCACCCAGCACCCCGAGCACTGAGCACCAAGCAGCCCGAGCACTGAGTACCCAGCACCCCGAGCACTGAGCACCCAGCACCCTGAACACTGAGCACCCAGCACCCCGAGCACTGAGCACCCAGCACCCCGAGCACTGAGCACCCAGCACCCCGAGCACTGAGCACCCAGCACCCCGAGCACTGAACCCCCAGCACCCTGAGTACTGAGTACTGAGCACCGAGCACCCCGTGCACTGAGCACCCAGCACCCGGAGTACAGAGCACCCAGCACCCTGAGTACTAAGCACCGAGCACCCTGAGTACTGAGCACCCAGCATCCTGAGCACTGAACACACAGCACCCTGAGTACTGAGCACCTCGAGCACTGAGCACCCAGCACCCTGAGTACTGAGCACCGAGCACCCCGAGCACTGAGCACCCAGCACCCCGAGCACTGAGCACCCAGCACCCCGAGCACTGAGCACCCAGCACCCTGAGTACTGAGCACCCAGCACCCTGAGTACTGAGCACCCAGCACCCTGAACACTGAGTACCCAGCACCCTGAGCACTGAGCACCCAGCACCCTGAACACTGAGCACCCAGCACCCTGTGTACTGAGCACCCAGCACCCCGAGCACTGAGCACCCAGCACCCTGAGTACTGAGCACCCAGCACCCCGAGCACTGAGCACCCAGCACACTGAGTACTAAGCACCCAGTACCCTGAGTACTGAGCATCCAGCACCCTGAGTACTGAGCAACCAGCGTACTGAGCACCGAGCACCCCGAGCACTGAGCACCCAGCACCCTGAGTACTGAGCACCCAGCACCCCGAGCACTGAGCACCCAGCACCCTGAGTACTGAGCACCGAGCACCCTGAGTACTGAGCACCCAGCACCCTGAGTACTGAGCACCCAGCGTACTGAGCACCGAGCACCCAGCACCCTGAGTACTGAGCACCCAGCACCCTGAGCACTGAGCACCCAGCACCCTGAGTACTGAGCACTGAGCACCCCGAGTACTGAGCACCGGGCACCCCGAGCACTGAGCACCCAGAAACCTGTGTACTGAGCACTGAGCACCCTAAGTACTAAGCACCCAGCACCCTGAGTACGGAGCACCCAGGACCCTGAGCACTGAGCACTGAGCACCCCGAGCACTGAGCACCCAGCACCCTGAGCACTCAGCACCCAGCACCCCGAGCACTGAGCACCCAGCATCCTGAGCACTGAGTACTGAGCACCCAGCACCCTGAGCACCCAGCACCCTGAGCACTGAGCACCCAGCACCCTGAGTACTGAGCACCCAGCACCCCAAGCACTGAGCACCGAGCACCGTGAGTACTGAGCAACCAGCACGCTGAGCACTGAGCACCCAGCACCCCGAGCACTGAGCACACAGCACCCTGAGAACTGAGCACCCAGCACCCTGAGTACAGAGCACCCAGCACCCTGAGCACTGAGCACCCAGCACCCCGAGCACTAAGCACCCAGCACCCCGAGCACCGAGCACCCAGCACCCTGAGCACTGAGCACCCATCACCCTGAGCACTGAGCACCCAGCACCCTGAGTACTGAGCACTGAGCACCCAGCACCCCGAGCACTGAGCACCCAGCACCCTGAGTACTAAGCACCGAGCACCCTGAGTACTGATCACCCAGCACCCTGAGTACTGAGCACCCAGCGTACTGAGCACCCAGCACCCCGAGCACTGAGCACCCAGCACCCTGAGTACTGAGCACCCAGCACCCCGAGCACTGAGCACCCAGCACTCTGAGTACTGGGCACTGAGCACCCTGAGTACTGAGCACCCAGCACCCTGAGTACTGAGCACCCAGCGTACTGAGCACCGAGCACCCAGCACCCTGAGTACTGAGCACCCAGCACCCCGAGCACTGAGCACCCAGCACCCTGAACACTGAGCACCCAGCAGCCCGAGCACTGAGCACCCAGCACCCCGAGCACTGAGCACCCAGCACCCCGAGCACTGAGCACCCAGCACCCCGAGCACTGAACCCCCAGCACCCTGAGTACTGAGTACTGAGCACCGAGTACCCGAGCACTGAGCACCCAGCACTCGGAGTACTGAGCACCCAGCACCCTGAGTACTAAGCACCGAGCACCCTGAGTACTGAGCACCCAGCATCCTGAGCACTGAACACACAGCACCCTGAATACTGAGCACCTCGAGCACTGAGCACCCAGCACCCTGAGTACTGAGCACCGAGCACCCCGAGCACTGAGCACCCAGCACCCTGAGCACTGAGCACCCAGCCCCCGAGCACTGAGCACTCAGCACCCTGAGTACTAAGCACCCAGCACCCTGAGTACTGAGCACCCAGCACCCTGAACACTGAGTACCCAGCACCCTGAGCACTGAGCACCCAGCACCCTGAGCACTGAGCACCCAGCACCCTGTGTACTGAGCACCCAGCACCCCGAGCACTGAGCACCCAGCACCCTGAGTACTGAGCACCCAGCACCCCGAGCACTGAGCACCCAGCACCCTGAGTACTGAGCACCGAGCACCCTGAGTACTGAGCACCCAGCACCCTGAGTACTGAGCACCCAGCGTACTGAGCACCGAGCACCCAGCACCCTGAGTACTGAGCACCCAGCACCCTGAGCACTGAGCACCCAGCACCCTGAGTACTGAGCACTGAGCACCCCGAGTACTGAGCACCGGGCACCCTGAGCACTGAGCACCCAGCAACCTGTGTACTGAGCACTGAGCACCCTAAGTACTAAGCACCCAGCACCCTGAGTACGGAGCAACCAGGACCCTGAGCACTGAGCACTGAGCACCCCGAGCACTGAGCACCCAGCACCCTGAGCACTCAGCACCCAGCACCCCGAGCACTGAGCACCCAGCATCCTGAGCACTGAGTACTGAGCACCCAGCACCCTGAGCACCCAGCACCCTGAGCACTGAGCACCCAGCACCCTGAGCACTGAGCACCCTGAGTACTGAGAACCCAGCACCCTGAGCACTGAGCACCCAGCACCCTGAGCACTGAGCACCCAGCACCCAGAGCACTGAGCACTGAGCACGCTGAGTACTGAGCACTGAGCACCCTGAGCACTGAGCACCGAGCACCCTGAGTGCTGAGCACTGAGCACCCTGAGCACTGAACACCCAGCACCCTGAGTTCTGAGCACCCAGCACCCTGAGCACTGAGGACCGAGTACCCTGAGTACTAAGCACCCAGCACCCTGCGTACTGAGCACCCAGCACCCTGAGCACTGAGCACCCAGCACGCTGAGTACTGAGCACTGAGCACCCTGAGTACTGAGCACCGAGCACCCTGAGAACTGAGCACCGAGCACCCTGATGACTCAGGGCCCAGCACGCCGAGCACTCAGCACCCAGCACCCCGAGCACTGAGCACCCAGCATCCTGAGCACTGAGTACTGAGCACCCAGCACCCTGAGCACTGAGCACCCAGCACCCTGAGCACTGAGCACCCAGCACCCTGAGTACTGAGCACCCAGCACCCCAAGCACTGAGCACCGAGCACCGTGAGTACTGAGCACCCAGCACGCTGAGCACTGAGCACCCAGCACCCCGAGCACTGAGCACCCAGCACACTGAGTACTGAGCACCCAGCACCCCGAGCACTAAGCACCCAGCACCCCGAGCAGCGAGCCCCCAGCACCCTGAGCACTGAGCACGGAGCACCCTGAGTACTGAGCACCCAGCACCCTGAGTACTGAGCACTGAGCACCCAGTACCCCGAGCACTGATCACCCAGCACCCTGAGTACTAAGCACCCAGCACCCTGAGTACTGAGCACCCAGCACCCTGAGTACTGAGCACCCACCCTACTGAGCACCCAGCACCCCGAGCACTAAGCACCCAGCACCCCGAGCAGCGAGCCCCCAGCACCCTGAGCACTGAGCACGGAGCACCCTGAGTACTGAGCACCCAGCACCCTGAGTACTGAGCACTGAGCACCCAGTACCCCGAGCACTGAGCACCCAGCACCCTGAGTACTAAGCACCCAGCACCCTGAGTACTGAGCACCCAGCACCCCGAGCACTGAGCACCCAGCGCTCTGAGTACTGAGCACTGAGCACCCTGAGTACTGAGCACCCAGCACCCTGAGTACTGAGCACCCAGCGTACTGAGCACCGAGCACCCAGCACCCTGAGTACTGAGCACCCAGCACCCTGAGCACTGAGTACACAGCACCCTGAGTACTGAGCACTGAGCACCCTGAGTACTAAGCACCCAGCACCCTGAGTACTGAGCACACAGGACCCTGAGCACTGAGCACTGAGCACCCCGAGCACTGAGCACCCAGCACCCTGAGCACTCAGCACCCAGTACCCCGAGCAATGAGCACCCAGCATCCTGAGCACTGAGTACTGAGCACCCAGCACCCTGAGCACTGAGCACCCAGCACCCTGAGCACTGAGCACCCAGCACGCTGAGCACTGAGCACCCAGCACCCCGAGGACTGAGCACCCAGCACCCTGAGTACTGAGCACCCAGCACCCCGAGCACTGAGCACCCAGCACCCCGAGCACTAAGCACCCAGCACCCCGAGCACCGAGCACCCAGCAACCTGAGCACTGAGCACCCAGCACCCTGAGTACTGAGCACTGAGCACCCAGAACCCCGAGCACTGAGCACCCAGCACCCTGAGTACTGAGCACCGAGCACGCTGCGTACTGAGCACCCAGCACCCTGAGTACTGAGCACCCAGCACCCTGAGCACTGAGCACCCAGCACACTGAGTACTGAGCACTGAGCACCCCGTGTACTGAGCACCGGGCACCCCGAGCACTAAGCACCCAGCACCCCGAGCTCCGAGCACCCAGCACCCTGACCACTGAGCACCCAGCACCCTGAGCACTGAGCACCCAGCACCCTGAGAACTGAGCACCCAGCACCCTGAGCGCTGAGCACCCAGCACCCTGAGAACTGAGCACCCAGCACCCTGAGCACTGAGCATCGAGCACCCTGAGCACTGAGCACCCAGCACCCCGAGTACTGAGCACTGGGCACCCGAGCACTAAGCACCCAGCACCCCGACCACCGAGCACCCAGCACCCTGAGCACTGAGCACCCAGGACCCCGATCACTGAGCACCCAGCACCCTGAGCACTGAGCACCCAACACCCTGAGCACTGAGCACCCAGCACCCTGAGTACTGAGCATCCAGCACGCTGAGTACTGAGCACCCAGCACCCTGAGCACTGAGCACCCAGCACCCTGAGTACTGAGCACTGAGCACCCAGCACCCCGAGCACTGAGCACCCAGCACCCTGTGTACTGAGCACTGTGCACCCTGAGTACTAAGCACCCAGCAGCCTGAGTACTGAGCACCCAGGACCCTGAGCACTGAGCACTGAGCACCCCGAGCACTGAGCACCCAGCACCCCGAGCTCTCAGCACCCAGCACCCCGAGCACTGAGCACCCAGCATCCTGAGCACTGAGTACTGTGCACCCAGCACCCTGAGCACTGAGCACCCAGCACCCTGAGCACTGAGCACCCAGCACCCTGAGTACTGAGCACCCAGCACCCCAAGCACTGAGCACCGAGTACCGTGAGTACTGAGCACCCAGCATGCTGAGCACTGAGCACACAGCACCCCGAGCACTGAGCACCCAGCACCCTGAGTACTAAGCACCAAGCACCCTGAGTACTGAGCACCCAGCACCATGAGTACTGAGCACCCAGCGTACTGACCACCGAGCACCCCGAGCACTGAGCATCCAGCACCCTGAGTACTGAGCACCCAGCACCCCGAGCACTGAGCACCCAGCACTCTGAGTACTGAGCACTGAGCACCCTGAGTACTGAGAACCCAGCACCCTGAGTACTGAGCACCCAGCGTACTAAGCACCGAGCACCCAGCACCCTGAGTACTGAGCACCCAGCACCCTGAGCACTGAGCACCCAGCACCCTGAGTACTGAGCACTGAGCACCCTGAGTACAAAGCTCCCAGCACAATGAGTACTGAGCACCCAGGACCCTGAGCACTGAGCACTGAGCACCCCGAGCACTGAGCACCCAGCACCCTGAGCACTCAGCACACAGCACCCCGAGCACTGAGCACCCAGCACCCTGAGCACTCAGCACCCAGCACCCCGAGCACTGAGCACCCAGCATCCTGAGCACTGAGTACTGAGCACCCAGCACTCTGAGTACTGAGCACCCAGCACCTTGAGCACTGAGCACCCAGCACCCTGAGCACTAAGCACCCAGCACCCCAAGCACCCAGCACCCAGCACCCCGAGCACTGAGCACCCAGCACCCTGAGTACTGAGCACTGAGCACCCTGAGTACTGAGCACCCAGCACCCTGAGTACTGAGCACCCAGCGTACTGAGCACCGAGCACCCCGAGCAGTGAGCACCCAGCACCCTGAGTACTGAGCACCCAGAACCCCGAGCACTGAGCACCCAGCACTCTGAGTACTGAGCACTGAGCACCCTGAGTACTGAGCACCCAGCACCCTGAGTACTGAGCACCCAGCGTAATGAGCACCGAGCACCCAGCACCCTGAGTTCTGAGCACCCAGCACCCTGAGCACTGAGCACCCAGCACCCTGAGTACTGAGCACTGAGCACCCCGAGTACTGAGCACCGGGCACCCCGAGCACTGAGCACCCAGCAACCTGTGTACTGAGCACTGAGCACCCTGAGTACTAAGCACCCAGCACCCTGAGTACTGAGCACCCAGGACCCTGAGCACTGAGCACTGAGCACCCCGAGCACTGAGCACCCAGCACCCTGAGCACTCAGCACCCAGCACCCCGAGCACTGAGCACCCAGCATCCTGAGCACTGAGTACTGAGCACCCAGCACCCTGAGCACCCAGCACCCTGAGCACTGAGCACCCAGCACCCTGAGTACTGAGCACCCAGCACCCCAAGCACTGAGCACCGAGCACCGTGAGTACTGAGCACACAGCACGCTGAGCACTGAGCACCCAGCACCCCGAGCACTGAGCACACAGCACCCTGAGTCCTGAGCACCCAGCACCCTGAGTACTGAGCACTCAGCACCCAGCACCCCGAGCACTGAGCACCCTGAGTACTAAGCACCTAGCACCCTGAGTACTGATCACCCAGCACCCTGAGTACTGAGCACCCAGCGTACTGAGCACCGAGCACCCCGAGCACTGAGCACCCAGCACCCTGAGTACTGAGCACCCAGCACCCTGAGCACTGAGCACCCAGCACTCTGAGTACTGAGCACTGAGCACCCAGTACCCTGAGTACTGAGCACCCAGCGTACTGAGCACCGAGCACCCAGCACCCTGAGTACTGAGCACCCAGCACCCTGAGCACTGAGCACCCAGCACCCTGAGTACTGAGCACTGAGCACCCCGAGTACTGAGCACCGGGCACCCCGAGCACTAAGCACCGAGCACCCCGAGCACCGAGCACCCAGCACCCTGAGCACTGAGCAACCAGCACCCTGAGCACTGAGCACCCAGCACCCTGAGCACTGAGCACCCAGCACCCTGAGCACTGAGCAACCAGCACCCTGAGTACTGAGCACCCAACGTACTGAGCACCGAGTACCCTGAGCACTGAGCACCCAGCACCCCGAGTACTGAGCACCCAGCACCCCGAGCACCGAGCACCCGGCACCCTGAGCACTGAGCACCCAGCACCCCGAGCACTGAGCACCAAGCAGCCCGAGCACTGAGTACCCAGCACCCCGAGCACTGAGCACCCAGCACCCCGAACACTGAGCACCCAGCACCCCGAGCACTGAGCACCCAGCACCCCGAGCACTGAGCACCCAGCACCCCGAGCACTGAGCACCCAGCACCCCGAGCACTGAACCCCCAGCACCCTGAGTACTGAGTACTGAGCACCGAGCACCCCGTGCACTGAGCACCCAGCACCCGGAGTACAGAGCACCCAGCACCCTGAGTACTAAGCACCGAGCACCCTGAGTACTGAGCACCCAGCATCCTGAGCACTGAACACACAGCACCCTGAGTACTGAGCACCTCGAGCACTGAGCACCCAGCACCCTGAGTACTGAGCACCGAGCACCCCGAGCACTGAGCACCCAGCACCCCGAGCACTGAGCACCCAGCACCCCGAGCACTGAGCACCCAGCACCATGAGTACTGAGCACCCAGCACCCTGAGTACTGAGCACCCAGCACCCTGAACACTGAGTACCCAGCACCCTGAGCACTGAGCACCCAGCACCCTGAACACTGAGCACCCAGCACCCTGTGTACTGAGCACCCAGCACCCCGAGCACTGAGCACCCAGCACCCTGAGTACTGAGCACCCAGCACCCCGAGCACTGAGCACCCAGCACACTGAGTACTAAGCACCCAGTACCCTGAGTACTGAGCATCCAGCACCCTGAGTACTGAGCAACCAGCGTACTGAGCACCGAGCACCCCGAGCACTGAGCACCCAGCACCCTGAGTACTGAGCACCCAGCACCCCGAGCACTGAGCCCCCAGCACCCTGAGCACTGAGCACGGAGCACCCTGAGTACTGAGCACCCAGCACCCTGAGTACTGAGCACTGAGCACCCAGTACCCCGAGCACTGAGCACCCAGCACCCTGAGTACTAAGCACCCAGCACCCTGAGTACTGAGCACCCAGCACCCCGAGCACTGAGCACCCAGCGCTCTGAGTACTGAGCACTGAGCACCCTGAGTACTGAGCACCCAGCACCCTGAGTACTGAGCACCCAGCGTACTGAGCACCGAGCACCCAGCACCCTGAGTACTGAGCACCCAGCACCCTGAGCACTGAGTACACAGCACCCTGAGTACTGAGCACTGAGCACCCTGAGTACTAAGCACCCAGCACCCTGAGTACTGAGCACACAGGACCCTGAGCACTGAGCACTGAGCACCCTGAGCACTGAGCACCCAGCACCCTGAGCACTCAGCACCCAGTACCCCGAGCAATGAGCACCCAGCATCCTGAGCACTGAGTACTGAGCACCCAGCACCCTGAGCACTGAGCACCCAGCACCCTGAGCACTGAGCACCCAGCACGCTGAGCACTGAGCACCCAGCACCCCGAGAACTGAGCACCCAGCACCCTGAGTACTGAGCACCCAGCACCCCGAGCACTGAGCACCCAGCACCCCGAGCACTAAGCACCCAGCACCCCGAGCACCGAGCACCCAGCAACCTGAGCACTGAGCACCCAGCACCCTGAGTACTGAGCACTGAGCACCCAGCACCCCGAGCACTGAGCACCCAGCACCCTGAGTACTGAGCACCGAGCACGCTGCGTACTGAGCACCCAGCACCCTGAGTACTGAGCACTGAGCACCCTGAGCACTGAGCACCCAGCACACTGAGTACTGAGCACTGAGCACCCCGTGTACTGAGCACCGGGCACCCCGAGCACTAAGCACCCAGCACCCCGAGCTCCGAGCACCCAGCACCCTGACCACTGAGCACCCAGCACCCTGAGCACTGAGCACCCAGCACCCTGAGAACTGAGCACCCAGCACCCTGAGCGCTGAGCACCCAGCACCCTGAGAACTGAGCACCCAGCACCCTGAGCACTGAGCATCGAGCACCCTGAGCACTGAGCACCCAGCACCCCGAGTACTGAGCACTGGGCACCCGAGCACTAAGCACCCAGCACCCCGACCACCGAGCACCCAGCACCCTGAGCACTGAGCACCCAGGACCCCGATCACTGAGCACCCAGCACCCTGAGCACTGAGCACCCAACACCCTGAGCACTGAGCACCCAGCACCCTGAGTACTGAGCATCCAGCACGCTGAGTACTGAGCACCCAGCACCCTGAGCACTGAGCACCCAGCACCCTGAGTACTGAGCACTGAGCACCCAGCACCCCGAGCACTGAGCACCCAGCACCCTGTGTACTGAGCACTGTGCACCCTGAGTACTAAGCACCCAGCAGCCTGAGTACTGAGCACCCAGGACCCTGAGCACTGAGCACTGAGCACCCCGAGCACTGAGCACCCAGCACCCCGAGCTCTCAGCACCCAGCACCCCGAGCACTGAGCACCCAGCATCCTGAGCACTGAGTACTGTGCACCCAGCACCCTGAGCACTGAGCACCCAGCACCCTGAGCACTGAGCACCCAGCACCCTGAGTACTGAGCACCCAGCACCCCAAGCGCTGAGCACCGAGCACCGTGAGTACTGAGCACCCAGCATGCTGAGCACTGAGCACACAGCACCCCGAGCACTGAGCACCCAGCACCCTGAGTACTAAGCACCAAGCACCCTGAGTACTGAGCACCCAGCACCATGAGTACTGAGCACCCAGCGTACTGACCACCGAGCACCCCGAGCACTGAGCATCCAGCACCCTGAGTACTGAGCACCCAGCACCCCGAGCACTGAGCACCCAGCACTCTGAGTACTGAGCACTGAGCACCCTGAGTACTGAGAACCCAGCACCCTGAGTACTGAGCACCCAGCGTACTAAGCACCGAGCACCCAGCACCCTGAGTACTGAGCACCCAGCACCCTGAGCACTGAGCACCCAGCACCCTGAGTACTGAGCACTGAGCACCCTGAGTACAAAGCTCCCAGCACAATGAGTACTGAGCACCCAGGACCCTGAGCACTGAGCACTGAGCACCCCGAGCACTGAGCACCCAGCACCCTGAGCACTCAGCACACAGCACCCCGAGCACTGAGCACCCAGCACCCTGAGCACTCAGCACCCAGCACCCCGAGCACTGAGCACCCAGCATCCTGAGCACTGAGTACTGAGCACCCAGCACTCTGAGTACTGAGCACCCAGCACCTTGAGCACTGAGCACCCAGCACCCTGAGCACTAAGCACCCAGCACCCCGAGCACCCAGCACCCAGCACCCCGAGCACTGAGCACCCAGCACCCTGAGTACTGAGCACTGAGCACCCTGAGTACTGAGCACCCAGCACCCTGAGTACTGAGCACCCAGCGTACTGAGCACCGAGCACCCCGAGTAGTGAGCACCCAGCACCCTGAGTACTGAGCACCCAGCACCCCGAGCACTGAGCACCCAGCACTCTGAGTACTGAGCACTGAGCACCCTGAGTACTGAGCACCCAGCACCCTGAGTACTGAGCACCCAGCGTAATGAGCACCGAGCACCCAGCACCCTGAGTTCTGAGCACCCAGCACCCTGAGCACTGAGCACCCAGCACCCTGAGTACTGAGCACTGAGCACCCCGAGTACTGAGCACCGGGCACCCCGAGCACTGAGCACCCAGCAACCTGTGTACTGAGCACTGAGCACCCTGAGTACTAAGCACCCAGCACCCTGAGTACTGAGCACCCAGGACCCTGAGCACTGAGCACTGAGCACCCCGAGCACTGAGCACCCAGCACCCTGAGCACTCAGCACCCAGCACCCCGAGCACTGAGCACCCAGCATCCTGAGCACTGAGTACTGAGCACCCAGCACCCTGAGCACCCAGCACCCTGAGCACTGAGCACCCAGCACCCTGAGTACTGAGCACCCAGCACCCCAAGCACTGAGCACCGAGCACCGTGAGTACTGAGCACACAGCACGCTGAGAACTGAGCACCCAGCACCCCGAGCACTGAGCACACAGCACCCTGAGTCCTGAGCACCCAGCACCCTGAGTACTGAGCACTCAGCACCCAGCACCCCGAGCACTGAGCACCCTGAGTACTAAGCACCTAGCACCCTGAGTACTGATCACCCAGCACCCTGAGTACTGAGCACCCAGCGTACTGAGCACCGAGCACCCCGAGCACTGAGCACCCAGCACCCTGAGTACTGAGCACCCAGCACCCTGAGCACTGAGCACCCAGCACTCTGAGTACTGAGCACTGAGCACCCAGTACCCTGAGTACTGAGCACCCAGCGTACTGAGCACCGAGCACCCAGCACCCTGAGTACTGAGCACCCAGCACCCTGAGCACTGAGCACCCAGCACCCTGAGTACTGAGCACTGAGCACCCCGAGTACTGAGCACCGGGCACCCCGAGCACTAAGCACCGAGCACCCCGAGCACCGAGCACCCAGCACCCTGAGCACTGAGCAACCAGCACCCTGAGCACTGAGCACCCAGCACCCTGAGCACTGAGCACCCAGCACCCTGAGCACTGAGCAACCAGCACCCTGAGTACTGAGCACCCAACGTACTGAGCACCGAGTACCCTGAGCACTGAGCACCCAGCACCCCGAGTACTGAGCACCCAGCACCCCGAGCACCGAGCACAGGGCACCCTGAGCACTGAGCACCCAGCACCCCGAGCACTGAGCACCAAGCAGCCCGAGCACTGAGTACCCAGCACCCCGAGCACTGAGCACCCAGCACCCCGAACACTGAGCACCCAGCACCCCGAGCACTGAGCACCCAGCACCCCGAGCACTGAGCACCCAGCACCCCGAGCACTGAGCACCCAGCACCCCGAGCACTGAACCCCCAGCACCCTGAGTACTGAGTACTGAGCACCGAGCACCCCGTGCACTGAGCACCCAGCACCCGGAGTACAGAGCACCCAGCACCCTGAGTACTAAGCACCGAGCACCCTGAGTACTGAGCACCCAGCATCCTGAGCACTGAACACACAGCACCCTGAGTACTGAGCACCTCGAGCACTGAGCACCCAGCACCCTGAGTACTGAGCACCGAGCACCCCGAGCACTGAGCACCCAGCACCCCGAGCACTGAGCACCCAGCACCCCGAGCACTGAGCACCCAGCACCATGAGTACTGAGCACCCAGCACCCTGAGTACTGAGCACCCAGCACCCTGAACACTGAGTACCCAGCACCCTGAGCACTGAGCACCCAGCACCCTGAACACTGAGCACCCAGCACCCTGTGTACTGAGCACCCAGCACCCCGAGCACTGAGAACCCAGCACCCTGAGTACTGAGCACCCAGCACCCCGAGCACTGAGCACCCAGCACACTGAGTACTAAGCACCCAGTACCCTGAGTACTGAGCATCCAGCACCCTGAGTACTGAGCAACCAGCGTACTGAGCACCGAGCAACCCCGAGCACTGAGCACCCAGCACCCTGAGTACTGAGCACCCAGCACCCCGAGCACTGAGCACCCAGCACCCTGAGTACTGAGCACCGAGCACCCTGAGTACTGAGCACCCAGCACCCTGAGTACTGAGCACCCAGCGTACTGAGCACCGAGCACCCAGCACCCTGAGTACTGAGCACCCAGCACCCTGAGCACTGAGCACCCAGCACCCTGAGTACTGAGCACTGAGCACCCCGAGTACTGAGCACCGGGCACCCCGAGCACTGAGCACCCAGAAACCTGTGTACTGAGCACTGAGCACCCTAAGTACTAAGCACCCAGCACCCTGAGTACGGAGCACCCAGGACCCTGAGCACTGAGCACTGAGCACCCCGAGCACTGAGCACCCAGCACCCTGAGCACTCAGCACCCAGCACCCCGAGCACTGAGCACCCAGCATCCTGAGCACTGAGTACTGAGCACCCAGCACCCTGAGCACCCAGCACCCTGAGCACTGAGCACCCAGCACCCTGAGTACTGAGCACCCAGCACCCCAAGCACTGAGCACCGAGCACGCTGCGTACTGAGCACCCAGCACCCTGAGTACTGAGCACCCAGCACCCTGAGCACTGAGCACCCAGCACACTGAGTACTGAGCACTGAGCACCCCGTGTACTGAGCACCGGGCACCCCGAGCACTAAGCACCCAGCACCCCGAGCTCCGAGCACCCAGCACCCTGAGCACTGAGCACCCAGCACCCTGAGCACTGAGCACCCAGCACCCTGAGAACTGAGCACCCAGCACCCTGAGCGCTGAGCACCCAGCACCCTGAGAACTGAGCACCCAGCACCCTGAGCACTGAGCATCGAGCACCCTGAGCACTGAGCACCCAGCACCCCGAGTACTGAGCCCTGGGCACCCGAGCACTAAGCACCCAGCACCCCGAGCACCGAGCACCCAGCACCCTGAGCACTGAGCACCCAGGACCCCGATCACTGAGCACCCAGCACCCTGAGCACTGAGCACCCAACACCCTGAGCACTGAGCACCCAGCACCCTGAGTACTGAGCATCCAGCACGCTGAGTACTGAGCACCCAGCACCCTGAGCACTGAGCACCCAGCACCCTGAGTACTGAGCACTGAGCACCCAGCACCCCGAGCACTGAGCACCCAGCACCCTGTGTACTGAGCACTGAGCACCCTGAGTACTAAGCACCCAGCAGCCTGAGTACTGAGCACCCAGGACCCTGAGCACTGAGCACTGAGCACCCCGAGCACTGAGCACCCAGCACCCCGAGCTCTCAGCACCCAGCACCCTGAGCACTGAGCACCCAGCATCCTGAGCACTGAGTACTGTGCACCCAGCACCCTGAGCACTGAGCACCCAGCACCCTGAGCACTGAGCACCCAGCACCCTGAGTACTGAGCACCCAGCACCCCAAGCACTGAGCACCGAGCACCGTGAGTACTGAGCACCCAGCATGCTGAGCACTGAGCACACAGCACCCCGAGCACTGAGCACCCAGCACCCTGAGTACTAAGCACCAAGCACCCTGAGTACTGAGCACCCAGCACCATGAGTACTGAGCACCCAGCGTACTGACCACCGAGCACCCCGAGCACTGAGCATCCAGCACCCTGAGTACTGAGCACCCAGCACCCCGAGCACTGAGCACCCAGCACTCTGAGTACTGAGCACTGAGCACCCTGAGTACTGAGAACCCAGCACCCTGAGTACTGAGCACCCAGCGTACTAAGCACCGAGCACCCAGCACCCTGAGTACTGAGCACCCAGCACCCTGAGCACTGAGCACCCAGCACCCTGAGTACTGAGCACTGAGCACCCTGAGTACAAAGCTCCCAGCACAATGAGTACTGAGCACCCAGGACCCTGAGCACTGAGCACTGAGCACCCCGAGCACTGAGCACCCAGCACCCTGAGCACTCAGCACACAGCACCCCGAGCACTGAGCACCCAGCACCCTGAGCACTCAGCACCCAGCACCCCGAGCACTGAGCACCCAGCATCCTGAGCACTGAGTACTGAGCACCCAGCACTCTGAGTACTGAGCACCCAGCACCTTGAGCACTGAGCACCCAGCACCCTGAGCACTAAGCACCCAGCACCCCGAGCACCCAGCACCCAGCACCCCGAGCACTGAGCACCCAGCACCCTGAGTACTGAGCACTGAGCACCCTGAGTACTGAGCACCCAGCACCCTGAGTACTGAGCACCCAGCGTACTGAGCACCGAGCACCCCGAGCAGTGAGCACCCAGCACCCTGAGTACTGAGCACCCAGCACCCCGAGCACTGAGCATACAGCACTCTGAGTACTGAGCACTGAGCACCCTGAGTACTGAGCACCCAGCACCCTGAGTACTGAGCACCCAGCGTAATGAGCACCGAGCACCCAGCACCCTGAGTTCTGAGCACCCAGCACCCTGAGCACTGAGCACCCAGCACCCTGAGTACTGAGCACTGAGCACCCCGAGTACTGAGCACCGGGCACCCCGAGCACTGAGCACCCAGCAACCTGTGTACTGAGCACTGAGCACCCTGAGTACTAAGCACCCAGCACCCTGAGTACTGAGCACCCAGGACCCTGAGCACTGAGCACTGAGCACCCCGAGCACTGAGCACCCAGCACCCTGAGCACTCAGCACCCAGCACCCCGAGCACTGAGCACCCAGCATCCTGAGCACTGAGTACTGAGCACCCAGCACCCTGAGCACCCAGCACCCTGAGCACTGAGCACCCAGCACCCTGAGTACTGAGCACCCAGCACCCCAAGCACTGAGCACCGAGCACCGTGAGTACTGAGCACACAGCACGCTGAGCACTGAGCACCCAGCACCCCGAGCACTGAGCACACAGCACCCTGAGTCCTGAGCACCCAGCACCCTGAGTACTGAGCACTCAGCACCCAGCACCCCGAGCACTGAGCACCCTGAGTACTAAGCACCTAGCACCCTGAGTACTGATCACCCAGCACCCTGAGTACTGAGCACCCAGCGTACTGAGCACCAAGCACCCCGAGCACTGAGCACCCAGCACCCTGAGTACTGAGCACCCAGCACCCTAAGCACTGAGCACCCAGCACTCTGAGTACTGAGCACTGAGCACCCAGTACCCTGAGTACTGAGCACCCAGCGTACTGAGCACCGAGCACCCAGCACCCTGAGTACTGAGCACCCAGCACCCTGAGCACTGAGCACCCAGCACCCTGAGTACTGAGCACTGAGCACCCCGAGTACTGAGCACCGGGCACCCCGAGCACTAAGCACCGAGCACCCCGAGCACCGAGCACCCAGCACCCTGAGCACTGAGCAACCAGCACCCTGAACACTGAGCACCCAGCACCCTGAGCACTGAGCACCCAGCACCCTGAGCACTGAGCAACCAGCACCCTGAGTACTGAGCACCCAACGTACTGAGCACCGAGTACCCTGAGCACTGAGCACCCAGCACCCCGAGTACTGAGCACCCAGCACCCCGAGCACCGAGCACCCGGCACCCTGAGCACTGAGCACCCAGCACCCCGAGCACTGAGCACCAAGCAGCCCGAGCACTGAGTACCCAGCACCCCGAGCACTGAGCACCCAGCACCCTGAACACTGAGCACCCAGCACCCCGAGCACTGAGCACCCAGCACCCCGAGCACTGAGCACCCAGCACCCCGAGCACTGAGCACCCAGCACCCCGAGCACTGAACCCCCATCACCCTGAGTACTGAGTACTGAGCACCGAGCACCCCGTGCACTGAGCACCCAGCACCCGGAGTACAGAGCACCCAGCACCCTGAGTACTAAGCACCGAGCACCCTGAGTACTGAGCACCCAGCATCCTGAGCACTGAACACACAGCACCCTGAGTACTGAGCACCTCGAGCACTGAGCACCCAGCACCCCGAGCACTGAGCACCCAGCACCCCGAGCACTGAGCACCCAGCACCCTGAGTACTGAGCACCCAGCACCCTGAGTACTGAGCACCCAGCACCCTGAACACTGAGTACCCAGCACCCTGAGCACTGAGCACCCAGCACCCTGAACACTGAGCACCCAGCACCCTGTGTACTGAGCACCCAGCACCCCGAGCACTGAGCACCCAGCACCCTGAGTACTGAGCACCCAGCACCCCGAGCACTGAGCACCCAGCACACTGAGTACTAAGCACCCAGTACCCTGAGTACTGAGCATCCAGCACCCTGAGTACTGAGCAACCAGCGTACTGAGCACCGAGCACCCCGAGCACTGAGCACCCAGCACCCTGAGTACTGAGCACCCAGCACCCCGAGCACTGAGCACCCAGCACCCTGAGTACTGAGCACCGAGCACCCTGAGTACTGAGCACCCAGCACCCTGAGTACTGAGCACCCAGCGTACTGAGCACCGAGCACCCAGCACCCTGAGTACTGAGCACCCAGCACCCTGAGCACTGAGCACCCAGCACCCTGAGTACTGAGCACTGAGCACCCCGAGTACTGAGCACCGGGCACCCCGAGCACTGAGCACCCAGAAACCTGTGTACTGAGCACTGAGCACCCTAAGTACTAAGCACCCAGCACCCTGAGTACGGAGCACCCAGGACCCTGAGCACTGAGCACTGAGCACCCCGAGCACTGAGCACCCAGCACCCTGAGCACTCAGCACCCAGCACCCCGAGCACTGAGCACCCAGCATCCTGAGCACTGAGTACTGAGCACCCAGCACCCTGAGCACCCAGCACCCTGAGCACTGAGCACCCAGCACCCTGAGTACTGAGCACCCAGCACCCCAAGCACTGAGCACCGAGCACCGTGAGTACTGAGCAACCAGCACGCTGAGCACTGAGCACCCAGCACCCCGAGCACTGAGCACACAGCACCCTGAGAACTGAGCACCCAGCACCCTGAGTACAGAGCACCCAGCACCCTGAGCACTGAGCACCCAGCACCCCGAGCACTAAGCACCCAGCACCCCGAGCACCGAGCACACAGCACCCTGAGCACTGAGCACCCATCACCCTGAGCACTGAGCACCCAGCACCCTGAGTACTGAGCACTGAGCACCCAGCACCCCGAGCACTGAGCACCCAGCACCCTGAGTACTAAGCACCGAGCACCCTGAGTACTGATCACCCAGCACCCTGAGTACTGAGCACCCAGCGTACTGAGCACCCAGCACCCCGAGCACTGAGCACCCAGCACCCTGAGTACTGAGCACCCAGCACCCCGAGCACTGAGCACCCAGCACTCTGAGTACTGGGCACTGAGCACCCTGAGTACTGAGCACCCAGCACCCTGAGTACTGAGCACCCAGCGTACTGAGCACCGAGCACCCAGCACCCTGAGTACTGAGCACCCAGCACCCCGAGCACTGAGCACCCAGCACCCTGAACACTGAGCACCCAGCAGCCCGAGCACTGAGCACCCAGCACCCCGAGCACTGAGCACCCAGCACCCCGAGCACTGAGCACCCAGCACCCCGAGCACTGAACCCCCAGCACCCTGAGTACTGAGTACTGAGCACCGAGTACCCCGAGCACTGAGCACCCAGCACTCGGAGTACTGAGCACCCAGCACCCTGAGTACTAAGCACCGAGCACCCTGAGTACTGAGCACCCAGCATCCTGAGCACTGAACACACAGCACCCTGAGTACTGAGCACCTCGAGCACTGAGCACCCAGCACCCTGAGTACTGAGCACCGAGCACCCCGAGCACTGAGCACCCAGCACCCTGAGCACTGAGCACCCAGCACCCCGAGCACTGAGCACTCAGCACCCTGAGTACTAAGCACCCAGCACCCTGAGTACTGAGCACCCAGCACCCTGAACACTGAGTACCCAGCACCCTGAGCACTGAGCACCCAGCACCCTGAGCACTGAGCACCCAGCACCCTGTGTACTGAGCACCCAGCACCCCGAGCACTGAGCACTCAGCACCCTGAGTACTGAGCACCCAGCACCCCGAGCACTGAGCACCCAGCACACTGAGTACTAAGCACCCAGTACCCTGAGTACTGAGCATCCAGCACCCTGAGTACTGAGCAACCAGCGTACTGAGCACCGAGCACCCCGAGCACTGAGCACCCAGCACCCTGAGTACTGAGCACCCAGCACCCCGAGCACTGAGCACCCAGCACCCTGAGTACTGAGCACCGAGCACCCTGAGTACTGAGCACCCAGCACCCTGAGTACTGAGCACCCAGCGTACTGAGCACCGAGCACCCAGCACCCTGAGTACTGAGCACCCAGCACCCTGAGCACTGAGCACCCAGCACCCTGAGTACTGAGCACTGAGCACCCCGAGTACTGAGCACCGGGCACCCTGAGCACTGAGCACCCAGCAACCTGTGTACTGAGCACTGAGCACCCTAAGTACTAAGCACCCAGCACCCTGAGTACGGAGCAATCAGGACCCTGAGCACTGAGCACTGAGCACCCCGAGCACTGAGCACCCAGCACCCTGAGCACTCAGCACCCAGCACCCCGAGCACTGAGCACCCAGCATCCTGAGCACTGAGTACTGAGCACCCAGCACCCTGAGCACCCAGCACCCTGAGCACTGAGCACCCAGCACCCTGAGTACTGAGCACCCAGCACCCCAAGCACTGAGCACCGAGCACCGTGAGTACTGAGCACCCAGCACGCTGAGCACTGAGCACCCAGCACCCCGAGCACTGAGCACACAGCACCCTGAGAACTGAGCATCCAGCACCCTGAGTACTGAGCACCCAGCACCCCGAGCACTGAGCACCCAGCACCCCGAGCACTAAGCACCCAGCACCCCGAGCACCGAGCACCCAGCACCCTGAGCACTGAGCACCCAGCACCCTGAGCACTGAGCACCCAGCACCCTGAGTACTGAGCACTGAGCACCCAGCACCCCGAGCACTGAGCACCCAGCACCCTGAGTACTAAGCACCTAGCACCCTGAGTACTGATCACCCAGCACCCTGAGTACTGAGCACCGAGCACCCCGAGCACTGAGCACCCAGCACTCTGAGTACTGAGCACTGAGCACCCTGAATACTGAGCACCCAGCACCCTGAATACTGAGCACCCAGCGTACTGAGCACCGAGCACCCAGCACCCTGAGTACTGAGCACCCAGCACCCTGAGCACTGAGCACCCAGCACCCTGAGTACTGAGCACTGAGCACCCCGAGTACTGAGCACCGGGCACCCCGAGCACTAAGCACCCAGCACCCCGAGCACCGAGCACCCAGCACCCTGAGCACTGAGCACCCAGCACCCTGAGCACTGAGCACCCAGCACCCTGAGCATTGAGCACCCAGCACCCTGAGCACTGAGCAACCAGCACCCTGAGTACTGAGCACCCAACGTACTGAGCACCGAGTACCCTGAGCACTGAGCACCCAGCACCCCGAGTACTGCGCACCGGGCACCCCGAGCACTAAGCACCCAGCACCCCGAGCACCGAGCACCCGGCACCCTGAGCACTGAGCACCCAGCACCCCGAGCACTGAGCACCAAGCAGCCCGAGCACTGAGTACCCAGCACCCCGAGCACTGAGCACCCAGCACCCTGAACACTGAGCACCCAGCACCCCGAGCACTGAGCACCCAGCACCCCGAGCACTGAGCACCCAGCACCCCGAGCACTGAGCACCCAGCACCCCGAGCACTGAACCCCCAGCACCCTGAGTACTGAGTACTGAGCACCGAGCACCCCGAGCACTGAGCACCCAGCACCCGGAGTACTGAGAAACCAGCACCCTGAGTACTAAGCACCGAGCACCCTGAGTACTGAGCACCCAGCATCCTGAGCACTGAACACACAGCACCCTGAGTACTGAGCACCTCGCGCACTGAGCACCCAGCACCCTGAGTACTGAGCACCGAGCACCCTGAGCATTGAGCACCCAGCACCCCGAGCACTGAGCACCCAGCACCCCGAGCACTGAGCACCCAGCACCCTGAGTACTAAGCACCCATCACCCTGAGTACTGAGCACCCAGCACCCTGAACACTGAGTACCCAGCACCCTGAGCACTGAGCACCCAGCACCCTGTGCACTGAGCACCCAGCACCCTGAGTACTGAGCACTGAGCACCCAGCACCCTGAGCACTGAGCACCCAGCACCCTGAGCACTGAGTACCCAGCACCCTGAGTACTGAGTACCCTGCACCCTGAGCACTGAGCACCCAGCACCCTGAGTACTGATCATCGAGCACCCCGAGCACTGAGCACCCAGCACCCTGAGTACTGAGCACCCAGCACCCTGAGTACTTTGCACCCAGCACCCTCAGTACTGAGCACCCAGCACCCTGAGCACAGAGCACAAAGCACGCTGAGTACTGAGCACTGAGCACCCTGAGTACTGAGCACCGAGGACCCTGAGCACTGAGCACCCAGCACGCTGAGTACTGAGCACTGAGCACCCTGAGTACTGAGCACCGAGCACCGTGAGTACTGAGCACCCAGCACCCTGAGCACTGGGCAGGGAGCACCCTGAGTACTGAGCACCCAGCACCCCGAGCACTGAGCACCCAGCACCCTGAGCACTGAGCACCCAGCACCCTGAGCAATGAGTACCGAGCACCCTGAGCACTGAGCACCCAGCACCCGGAGTACTGAGCACCCAGCACCCTGAGTACTAAGCACCAAGCACCCTGAGTACTGAGCACCCAGTACCCTGAGCACTGAACAAACAGCACCATGAGTACTGAGCACCCCGAGCACTGAGCACACAGCACCCTGAGCACTGAGGACCCAGCACCCTGAGCACTGAGCACCCAGCACCCTGACTACTGAGCACCCAGCACCCTGAGCACTGAGCACCCAGCACCCTGAGTACTGAGCATCCAGCACCCTGAGCACTGAGCACAGAGCACCCTGAGTACTGAGCACTGAGCACCCAGCACCCCGAGCACTGAGCACTCAGCACCCTGTGTACTGAGCACCCAGCACCCAGAGCACTGAGCACTGAGCACCCTGAGTACTGAGCACCCTGAGTACTGAGCACCCAGCACCCTGAGCACTGAGCACCCAGCACCCTGAGCACTGAGCACCCAGCACCCTGAGCACTGAGCACTGATCATCCTGAGTACTGAGCAGTGAGCACACTGAGCACTGAGCACCGAGCACCCTGAGTACTGAGCACTGAGCACCCTGAGTACTGAGCACCCAGCACCCTGAGTATTCAGCACCCAGCACCCTGAGCACTGAGCAACCAGCACCCTGAGTACTGAGCACCCAGCACCCCAAGCACTGAGCACCCTGAGTACTGAGCACCCAGCACCCCAAGCACTTAGCACCCTGAGTACTGAGCACCCAGCACCCTGATTAATGAGCACCCAGCACACCGAGCACTCAGCACCCAGCACCCCGAGCACTGAGCACCCAGCACAGCGAGCAATGAGCACCCAGCACACCGAGCACTCAGCAGCCAGCACACCGAGCACTGAGCACCCAGCACACCGAGCACTGAGCACCCAGCACCCCGAGCACCGAGCATCCTGAGTACTGAGCACTAAGCACCCTGAGTACTGAGCACCCAACACCCTGAGTACTAAGCACCCAGCACCCTGAGCAATGAGCACCCTGAGTACTGAGCACCCAGCACCCTGAGAACTGAGCACCGAGCACCCCGAGCACTGAGCACACAGCACCCGGAGTACTGAGCACCCAGCACCCTGAGTACTAAGCACCGAGCACCCTGAGTACTGAGCACCCAGTACCCTGAGCACTGTACACACAGCACCCTGAGTACTGAGCACCCCGAGCACTGAGCACCCAGCACCCTGAGCACTGAGCACCCTGCACCCTGAGTACTGAGCACCCAGCCCCCTGAGCACTGAGCACCCAGCACCCTGAGTACTGAGCATCCAGCACCCCGAGCACTGACCACCCAGCACCCTGTGTACTGAGCACTGAGCACCCAGCACCCCGAGCACTGAGCACTCAGCACCCTGTGTACTGAGCACCCAGCACCCAGAGCACTGAGCACTGAGCACCCTGAGTACTGAGCACCCTGAGTACTGAGCACCCAGCACCCTGAGCACTGAGCACCCTGCACCCCGAGCACTGAGCACCCAACACCCAGAACACTGAGCACTGAGCATCCTGTGTACTGAGCACTGAGCACCCTGAGCACTGAGCACCCAGCACCCTGAGTACTGAGCACCCAGCACCCTGAGCACTGAGGACCGCGCACCCTGAGTACTAAGCACCCAGCACCCTGAGTACTGAGCACCCAGCACCCTGAGAACGGAGCACCCAGCACGCTGAGTACTGAGCACTGAGCACCCTGAGTACTGAGCACCGAGCACCCTGAGCACTGAGCACCCAGCACGCTGAGTACTGAGCACTGACCACCCTGAGTACTGAGCACCGAGCACCCTGAGTACTGAGCACCCAGCACTCTGAGCACTGAGCACACAGCACCCCGAGCACTGAGCACCCAGCACACCGAGCACTGAGCACCCAGCACCCCGAGCACTGAGCACCCAGCACACCGAGCACTGAGCACTGAGCACCCTGCGTACTGAGCACTGAGCACCCTGAGTACTGAGCACCTAGCACCCTGAGTACTGAGCACCCAGCACCCCGAGCACTGAGCACCGAGCACCCTGAGTACTGAGCACCCAGCACACCGAGTACTGAGCACCCAGCACCCTGAGTACTGAGCACCCAGCACACCGAGCACTGAGCACCGAGCACCCCGAGCTCTGAGCACCCAGCACCCTGAGTACTAAGCACCCAGCACCCGGAGTACTAAGCACCCAGCACCCTGAGTACTGAGCACCCAGCGTACTGAGCACCGAGCACCCTGAGCACTGAGCACCCAGCACCCTGAGTACTGAGCACACAGCACCCCGAGCACTGAGCACCCAGCACCCTGAGTACTGAGCACCCAACGTACTGAGCACCGAGCACCCTGAGCACTGAGCACCCAGCACCCTGAGTAATGAGCACCCAGCACCCTGAGCAATGAGCATCCTGAGTACTGAGCACCCAGCACCTTGAGCACTGAGCACCGAGCACCCCGAGCACTGAGCACCCAGCACCCGGAGTACTGAGCACCCAGCACCCTGAGTACTAAGCACCGAGCACCCTGAGTACTGAGCACCCAGCACCCTGAGCACTGAACACACAGCACCCTGAGTACTGAGCAGCGAGCACCCCGAGAACTGAGCACCCAGCACCCCGAGAACTGAGCACCCAGCACCCCGAGCACTGAGCACCCAGCACCCTGAGTACTGAGCACCCAGCACCCTGAGTACTGAGCACCCAGCACCCCGAGCACTGAGTACCCAGCACCCTGAGCACTGAGCACCCAGCACCATGAGCACTGAGCACCCAGCACCCTGAGCACTGAGCACCCAGCACCCTGAGTACTGAGCATTGAGCACCCAGCACCCCGAGCACTGAGCACCCAGCACCCTGAGTACTGATCACTGAGCACCCAGCACCCCGAGCACTGAGCACCCAGCACCCTGAGTACTGAGCACCCAGCACCCTGAGCACTGAGCACCGAGCACCCTGAGCACTGAGCACCCAGCACCCTGAGGACTGAGCACCCAGCACCCCGATCACTGAGCACCCAGCCCCCTGAGCACTGAGCACCCTGAGTACTGAGCACTGAGCACCGTGAGTACTGAGCAATGAGCACCCTGAGTACCGAGCACCCAGCACCCTGAGTACTGAGTACCCAGCAACCTGAGCACTGAGCACCGAGCACCCTGAGCACTGAGCACACAGCACCCTGAGCACTGAGCACCCAGCACCCCGAGCACTGAGCACCCAGCACCCTGAGCACTGAGCACCCTGAGTACTGAGCACTGAGCACCCTGAGTACTGAGTACTGAGCTCCCTGAGTACTGAGCACCCAGCACCCTGAGTACTGAGCACCCAGCACCCTTAGCAATGAGCACCCTGAGTACTGAGCACCCAGCACACTGAGCACTGAGCACCGAGCACCCCGAGCACTGAGCACCCAGCACCCGGAGTACTGAGCACCCAGCACCCTGAGTACTATGCACCGAGCACCCTGAGTACTGAGCACCCAGTACCCTGAGCACTGAACACACAGCACCCTGAGTACTGAGCACCCCGAGCACTGAGCACCCAGCACCCTGAGCACTGACGACCCAGCACCCTGAGTACTGAGCACCCAGCACCCTGAGCACTGAGCACCCAGCACCCTGAGTACTGAGCACCCAGCACCCTGAGCACTGAGCACCCAGCACCCTGAGTACTGAGCATCCAGCACCCCGAGCACTGAGCACCCAGCACTCCGAGCACTGAGCACTCAGCACCCTGTGTACTGAGCACTGAGTACACAGCACCCCGAGCAATGAGCACCCAGCACCCTGAGCACTGAGCGAGGAGCACCCTGAGTACTGAGCACTGAGCACCCTGAGCACTGAGCACCCAGCACCCTGAGTACTGAGCACCCAGCACCCTGAGCACTGAGGACCGAGCACCCTGAGTACTAAGCACCCAGCACCCAGAGTACTGAGCACCCAGCACCCTGAGCACTGAGCACACAGCACGCTGAGTACTGAGCACTGAGCACCCTGAGTACTGAACACCGAGCACCCTGAGCACTGAGCACCCAGCACGCTGAGTACTGAGCACTGAGCACTCTGAGTACTGAGCACCGAGCACCCTGAGTACTGAGCACCCAGCACCATGAGCACTGAGCACCCAGCACCCTGAGCACTGAGCACCCAGCACCCCGAGCCCTGAGCACCCAGCACCCCGAGCACTGAGCACCCAGCACCCCGAGCACTGAGCACTGTGCTCCCTAAGTAATGAGCACTGAGCACCCTGAGTACTAAGCACCCAGCACCCTGAGTACTGAGCACCCAGCACCCTGAGTACTGAGCACCCAGCACCCTGAGTACTGAGCACCCAGCGTACTGAGCACCGAGCTCCCCGAGCACTGAGCACCCAGCACCCTGAGTAGTGAGGACCCAGCACCCCGAGCACTGAGCACCCAGCACCCTGAGTACTTAGCACCCAGCACCCTGAGCACTGATCACCCAGCACCCTGAGTACTGAGCACGGAGCACCCTGAGTACTGAGCACCAAGCACCCCGAGCACTGAGCACCCAGCACCCCGAGCACCGAGCACCCAGCACCCTGAGCACTGAGCACCCAGCACCCTGAGCACTGAGCACCCAGCATCCTGAGCACTGAGCACCCAGCACCCTGAGTACTGAGCACCCAACGTACTGAGCACCGAGCACCCTGAGCACTGAGCACCCAGCACCCTGACTACTGAGCACCCAGCACCCTGAGCAATGAGCACCCTGAGTACTGAGCACCCAGCTCCTTGAGCACTGAGCACCGAGCACCCCGAGCACTGAGCACCCAGCACCCGGACTACTGAGCACCCAGCACCGTGAGTACTAAGCACCAAGCACCCTGAGTACTGAGCACCCAGCACCCTGAGTACTGAGCACCCAGCACCCTGAGTACTGAGCACCCAGCACCCTGAGTACTGAGCACCCAGCGTACTGAGCACCGAGCACCCCGAGCACTGAGCACCCAGCACCCAGAGTACTGAGCACCCAGCACCCCGAGCACTGAGCACCCAGCACCCTGAGTACTGAGCACCGAGCACCCTGAGTACTGAGCACCCAGCAACCTGAGTACTGAGCACCCAACGTACTGAGCACCGAGCACCCTGAGCACTGACTACCCAGCACCCTGAGTACTGAGCACCCAGCACCATGAGCACTGAGGACCGAGCACCCTGAGTACTTAGCACCAAGCACCCTGAGTACTGAGCACCCAGCACCCTGAGCACTGAGCACCCAGCACGCTGAGTACTGAGCACTGAGCACACTGAGTACTGAGCACCGAGCACCCTGAGCACTGAGCACCCAGCACGCTGAGTACTGAGCACTGAGCACACTGAGTACTGAACACCCAGCACCCTGAGTATTCAGCACCCAGCACACTGAGCACTGAGCAACCAGCACCCTGAGTACTGAGCACCCAGCACCCCAAGCACTGAGCACCCTGAGTACTGAGAACCCAGCACCCCAAGCAATTACCACCCTGAGTACTGAGCACCCAGCACCCTGATTAATGAGCACCCAGCACCCCGAGCACTCAGCACCCAGCACCCCGAGCACTGAGCACCCAGCACACCGAGCAATGAGCACCCAGCACACCGAGCACTCAGCAGCCAGCACACCGAGCACTGAGCACCCAGCACACCGAGCACTGAGCACCCAGCACCCCGAGCACCGAGCACCCTGAGTACTGAGCACTGAGCACCCTGAGTACTGAGCACCCAGCACCCTGAGTACTAAGCACCCAGCACCCTGAGCAATGAGCACCCTGAGTACTGAGCACCCAGCACCCTGAGCACTGAGCACCGAGCACCCCGAGCACTGAGCACACAGCACCCGGAGTACTGAGCACCCAGCACCCTGAGTACTAAGCACCGAGCACCCTGAGTACTGAGCACCCAGTACCCTGAGCACTGTACACACAGCACCCTGAGTACTGAGCACCCCGAGCACTGAGCACCCAGCAACCTGAGCACTGAGGACCCAGCACCCTGAGCACTGAGCACCCTGCACCCTGAGTTCTGAGCACCCTGCACCCTGAGCACTGAGCACCCAGCACCCTGAGTACTGAGCATCCAGCACCCCGAGCACTGACCACCCAGCACCCTGTGTACTGAGCACTGAGCACCCACCACCCCGAGCACTGAGCACTCAGCACCCTGTGTACTGAGCACCCAGCACCCAGAGCACTGAGCACTGAGCACCCTGAGTGCTGAGCACCCTGAGTACTGAGCACCCAGCACCCTGAGCACTGAGCACCCTGCACCCCGAGCACTGAGCACCCAGCACCCAGAACACTGAGCACTGAGCATCCTGTGTACTGAGCACTGAGCACCCTGAGCACTGAGCACCGAGCACCCTGAGTACTGAGCACTGAGCACCCTGAGCACTGAGCACGCAGCACCCTAAGTACTGAGCACCCAGCACCCTGAGCACTGAGGACCGAGCACCCTGAGTACTAAGCACCCATCACCCTGAGTACTGAGCACCCAGCACCCTGAGAACTGAGCACCCAGCACGCTGAGTACTTAGCACTGAGCACCCTGAGTACTGAGCACCGAGCACCCTGAGCACTGAACACACAGCACCCTGAGCACTGAGCACCCAGCACCCTGAGCACTGAGCACCCAGCAGCCTGAGTACTGAGCACCCTGAGTACTGAGCACCCAGCACCCTGAGCACTGAGCACCCAGCACCCCGAGCACTGAGCACCCAGCACCCTGAGCACTGAGCACCCTGAGTACTGAGCACTGAGCACCCTGAGTACTGTGTACTGAGCACCCTGAGTACTGAGCATGCAGCACCCTGAGTACTGAGCACCCAGCACCCTTAGCAATGAGCACCCTGAGTACTGAGCACCCAGCACCCTGAGCACTGAGCACCGAGCACCCCGAGCACTGAGCACCCAGCACCCGGAGTACTGAGCACCCAGCACCCTGAGTACTATGCACCGAGCACCCTGAGTACTGAGCACCCAGTACCCTGAGCACTGAACACACAGCACCCTGAGTACTGAGCACCCCGAGCACTGAGCACCCAGCACCCTGAGCACTGAGGACCCAGCACCCTGAGTACTGAGCACCCAGCACCCTGAGCACTGAGCACCCAGCACCCTGAGTACTGAGCACCCAGCACCCTGAGCACTGAGCACCCAGCACCCTGAGTACTGAGCATCCAGCACCCTGAGTACTGAGCACCCAGCACCCTGAGCACTGAGCACCCTGAGCACTGAGCACCGAGCACCCTGAGTACTGAGCACTGAGCACCCTGAGCACTGAGCACCCAGCACAATGAGTACTGAGCACCCAGCACCCTGAGCACTGAGGACCGAGCACCCTGAGTACTAAGCACCCAGCACCCAGAGTACTGAGCACCCAGCACCCTGAGCACTGAGCACACAGCACGCTGAGTACTGAGCACTGAGCACCCTGAGTACTGAGCACCGAGCACCCTGAGTACTGAGCACCCAGCACCATGAGCACTGAGCACCCAGCACTCTGAGCACTGAGCACCCAGCACCCCGAGCACTGAGCACCCAGCACCCCGAGCACTGAGCACCCAGCACCCCAAGCACTGAGCACTGTGCTCCCTAAGTAATGAGCACTGAGCACCCTGAGTACTAAGCACCCAGCACCCTGAGTACTGAGCACCCAGCACCCTGAGTACTGAGCACCCAGCACCCTGAGTTCTGAGCACCCAGCGTACTGAGCACCGAGCACCCCGAGCACTGAGCACCCAGCACCCTGAGTACTGAGGACCCAGCACCCCGAGCACTGAGCACACAGCACCCTGAGTACTGAGCACCCAGCACCCTGAGCACTGAGCACTCAGCACCCTGAGTACTGAGCACTGAGCACCCTGAGTACTGAGCACCCAGCACCCCGAGCACTGAGGACCCAGCACCCCGAGCACCGAGCACCCAGCACCCTGAGCACTGAGCACCCAGCACCCTGAGCACTGAGCACCCAGCACCCTGAGTACTGAGCACCCAGCACCCTGAGTACTGAGCACCCAACGTACTGAGCACCGAGCACCCTGAGCACTGAGCACCCAGCACCCTGAGTACTGAGCACCCAGCACCCTGAGCAATGAGCACCCTGAGTACTGAGCACCCAGCTCCTTGAGCACTGAGCACCGAGCACCCCGAGCACTGAGCACCCAGCACCCGGAGTACTGAGCACCCAGCACCGTGAGTACTAAACACCAAGCACCCTGAGTACTGAGCACCCAGCACCCTGAGTACTGAGCACCCAGCACCCTGAGTACTGAGCACCCAGCACCCTGAGTACTGAGCACCCAGCGTACTGAGCACCGAGCACCCCGAGCACTGAGCACCCAGCACCCAGAGTACTGAGCACGCAGCACCCCGAGCACTGAGCACCCAGCACCCTGAGTACTGAGCACCGAGCACCCTGAGTACTGAGCACCCAGCAACCTGAGTACTGAGCACCCAACGTACTGAGCACCGAGCACCCTGAGCACTGAGCACCCAGCACCCTGAGTACTGAGCACCCAGCATCCTGAGCAATGAGCACCCTGAGTACTGAGCACCCAGCACCTTGAGCACTGAGCACCGAGCACCCCGAGCACTGAGCACCCAGCACCCTGAGTACTGAGCACCGAGCACCCTGAGTACTGAGCACCCAGCACCCTGAGTACTGAGCACCCAGCACCCTGAGTACTGAGCACCCAGCACCCTGAGTACTGAGCACCCAGCACCCTGAGTACTGAGCACACAGCGTACTGAGCACCGAGCACCCCGAGCACTGAGCACCCAGCACCCAGAGTACTGAGCACCCAGCACCCCGAGCACTGAGCACCCAGCACCCTGAGTACTGAGCACCGAGCACCCTGAGTACTGAGCACCCAGCAACCTGAGTACTGAGCACCCAACGTACTGAGCACCGAGCACCCTGAGCACTGAGCACCCAGCACCCTGAGTACTGAGCACCCAGCATCCTGAGCAATGAGCACCCTGAGTACTGAGCACCCAGCACATGAGCACTGAGCACCGAGCACCCCGAGCACTGAGCACCCAGCACCCGAGTACTGAGCACCCAGCACCCTGAGTCCTGAGCACCCAGCACCCTGAGTCCTGAGCACTGAGCAACCAGCACCCCGAGCACTGAGCACCCAGCACCCTGAGCACTGAGCACCGAGCAACGTGAGCACTGAGCACCCAGCACCCTGAGGACTGAACACCCAGCACCCCGAGCACAGAGCACCCAGCACCCTTAGCACTGAGCACCCTGAGTACTGAGCACCCAGCACCCTGAGTACTGAGCACCCAGCAACCAGAGCACTGATCACCGAGCACCCTGAGCACTGAGCACACAGCACCCTGAGCACTGAGCACCCAGCACCCTGAGCACTGAGCACCCAGCAGCCTGAGTACTTAGCACCCTGAGTACTGAGCACCCAGCACCCCGAGCACTGAGTACCCAGCACCCTGAGCACTGAGCACCCAGCACCCTGAGCACTGAGCACCCAGCAACCCGAGCACTGAGCACCCAGCACGCTGAGCACTGAGCACCCTGAGTTCTGAGCACTGAGCACCCTGAGTACTGAGCACTGAGCACCCTGAGTACTGAGCACCCAGCACCCTGAGTACTGAGCACCCAGCACCCTGAGTACTGAGCACCCAGCACCCTGAATACTGAGCACCCAGCACCCTGAGTACTAAGCACCGAGCACCCTGAGTACTGAGCACCCAGTACCCTGAGCACTGAACACACAGCAACCTGAGTACTGAGCAACCCGAGCACTGTTCACCCAGCACCCTGAGCACTGAGGACCCAGCACGCTGAGTACTGAGCACTGAGCACTCTGAGTACTGAGCACCGAGCACCCTGAGTACTGAGCACCCAGCACCATGAGCACTGAGCACCCAGCACCCTGAGCACTGAGCACCCAGCACCCCGAGCACTGAGCACCCAGCACCCCGAGCACTGAGCACCCAGCACCCCAAGCACTGAGCACTGTGCTCCCTAAGTAATGAGCACTGAGCACCCTGAGTACTAAGCACCCAGCACCCTGAGTACTGAGCACCCAGCACCCTGAGTACTGAGCACCCAGCACCCTGAGTTCTGAGCACCCAGCGTACTGAGCACCGAGCACCCTGAGCACTTTGCACCCAGCACCCTGAGTACTGAGGACCCAGCACCCCGAGCACTGAGCACACAGCACCCTGAGTACTGAGCACCCAGCACCCTGAGCACTGAGCACCCAGCACCCTGAGTACTGAGCACTGAGCACCCTGAGTACTGAGCACCCAGCACCCCGAGCACTGAGCACCCAGCACCCCGAGCACCGAGCACCCAGCACCCTGAGCACTGAGCACCCAGCACCCTGAGCACTGAGCACCCAGCACCCTGAGTACTGAGCACCCAGCACCCTGAGTACTGAGCACCCAACGTACTGAGCACCGAGCACCCTGAGCACTGAGCACCCAGCACCCTGAGTACTGAGCACCCAGCACCCTGAGCAATGAGCACCCTGAGTACTGAGCACCCAGCTCCTTGAGCACTGAGCACCGAGCACCCCGAGCACTGAGCACCCAGCACCCGGAGTACTGAGCACCCAGCACCGTGAGTACTAAACACCAAGCACCCTGAGTACTGAGCACCCAGCACCCTGAGTACTGAGCACCCAGCACCCTGAGTACTGAGCACCCAGCACCCTGAGTACTGAGCACCCAGCGTACTGAGCACCGAGCACCCCGAGCACTGAGCACCCAGCACCCAGAGTACTGAGCACCCAGCACCCCGCGCACTGAGCACCCAGCACCCTGAGTACTGAGCACCGAGCACCCTGAGTACTGAGCACCCAGCAACCTGAGTACTGAGCACCCAACGTACTGAGCACCGAGCACCCTGAGCACTGAGCACCCAGCACCCTGAGTACTGAGCACCCAGCATCCTGAGCAATGAGCACCCTGAGTACTGAGCACCCAGCACCTTGAGCACTGAGCACCGAGCACCCCGAGCACTGAGCACCCAGCACCCTGAGTACTGAGCACCGAGCACCCTGAGTACTGAGCACCCAGCACCCTGAGTACTGAGCACCAAGCACCCTGAGTACTGAGCACCCAGCACCCTGAGTACTGAGCACCCAGCACCCTGAGTACTGAGCACCCAGCGTACTGAGCACCGAGCACCCCGAGCACTGAGCACCCAGCACCCAGAGTACTGAGCACCCAGCACCCCGAGCACTGAGCACCCAGCACCCTGAGTACTGAGCACCGAGCACCCTGAGTACTGAGCACCCAGCAACCTGAGTACTGAGCACCCAACGTACTGAGCACCGAGCACCCTGAGCACTGAGCACCCAGCACCCTGAGTACTGAGCACCCAGCATCCTGAGCAATGAGCACCCTGAGTACTGAGCACCCAGCACATGAGCACTGAGCACCGAGCACCCCGAGCACTGAGCACCCAGCACCCGAGTACTGAGCACCCAGCACCCTGAGTCCTGAGCACCCAGCACCCTGAGTCCTGAGCACTGAGCAACCAGCACCCCGAGCACTGAGCACACAGCACCCTGAGCACTGAGCACCGAGCAACGTGAGCACTGAGCACCCAGCACCCTGAGGACTGAACACCCAGCACCCCGAGCACAGAGCACCCAGCACCCTTAGCACTGAGCACCCTGAGTACTGAGCACCCAGCACCCTGAGTACTGAGCACCCAGCAACCAGAGCACTGATCACCGAGCACCCTGAGCACTGAGCACACAGCACCCTGAGCACTGAGCACCCAGCACCCTGAGCACTGAGCACCCAGCAGCCTGAGTACTTAGCACCCTGAGTACTGAGCACCCAGCACCCCGAGCACTGAGTACCCAGCACCCTGAGCACTGAGCACCCAGCACCCTGAGCACTGAGCACCCAGCAACCCGAGCACTGAGCACCCAGCACGCTGAGCACTGAGCACCCTGAGTTCTGAGCACTGAGCACCCTGAGTACTGAGCACTGAGCACCCTGAGTACTGAGCACCCAGCACCCTGAGTACTGAGCACCCAGCACCCTGAGTACTGAGCACACAGCACCCTGAGCAATGAGCACCCTGAGTACTGAGCACCCAGCACCCCGAGCACTGAGCACCCAGCACCCGGAGTATTGAGCACCCAGCACCCTGAGTACTAAGCACCGAGCACCCTGAGTACTGAGCACCCAGTACCCTGAGCACTGAACACACAGCAACCTGAGTACTGAGCACCCCGAGCACTGTTCACCCAGCACCCTGAGCACTGAGGACCCAGCACCCTGAGTACTGAGCACCCAGCACCCTGAGCACTGAGCACCCAGCACCCTGAGTACTGAGCACCCCGCACCCTGAGCACTGAGCACCCAGCACCCTGAGTACTGAGCATCCAGCACCCCGAGCACTGAGCACCCAGCACCCCAAGCACTGAGCACTCAGCACCCTGTGTACTGAGCACTGAGTACCCAGCACCTCGAGCACTGAGCACCCAGCACCCTGAGCACTGAGCACCCTGAGTACTGAGCACCCTGAGCACCCAGCACCCTGTGTACTGAGCACTGAGCACCCAGCACCCCGAGCACTGAGCACCCAGCACCCAGAGCACTGAGCACTGAGCATCCTGAGTACTGAGCACTGAGCACCCTGAGCACTGAGCACCGAGCACCCTGAGTACTGAGCACTGAGCACCCTGAGCACTGAGCACCCAGCACCCTGAGTACTGAGCACCCAGCACCCTGAGCACTGAGGACCGAGCACCCTGAGTACTAAGCACCCAGCACCCTGAGTACTGAGCACCCAGCACCCTGAGCACTGAGCACCCAGCACGCTGAGTACTGAGCACTGAGCACCCTGAGTACTGACCACCGAGCACCCTGAGCACTGAGCACCCAGCACGCTGAGTACTGAGCACTGAGCACCCTGAGTACTGAGCACCGAGCACCCTGAGTACTGAGCACCCAGCACTCTGAGCACTGAGCACCCAGCACCCCGAGCACTGAGCATCCAGCACACCGAGCACTGAGCACCCAGCACCCGGAGCACTGAGCACCCAGCACACCGAGCCCTGAGCACTGAGCACCCTGCGTACTGAGCGCTGAGCACCCTGAGTACTGAGCACCCAACGTACTGAGCACCGAGCACCCTGAGCACTGAGCACCCAGCACCCTGAGTACTGAGCACCCAGCATCCTGAGCAATGAGCACCCTGAGTACTGAGCACCCAGCACCTTGAGCACTGAGCACCGAGCACCCCGAGAACTGAGCACCCAGCACCCGAGTACTGAGCACCCAGCACCCTGAGTCCTGAGCACCCAGCACCCTGAGTCCTGAGCACTGAGCACCCAGCACCCCGAGCACTGAGCACCCAGCACCCTGAGCACTGAGCACCCTGAGTACTGAGCACCCAGCACCCTGAGTACTGAGCACCCAGCAACCAGAGCACTGATCACCGAGCACCCTGAGCACTGAGCACACAGCACCCTGAGCACTGAGCACCCAGCACCCTGAGCACTGAGCACCCAGCAGCCTGAGTACTAAGCACCCTGAGTACTGAGCACCCAGCACCCCGAGCACTGAGTACCCAGCACCCTGAGCACTGAGCACCCAGCACCCGGAGTACTGAGCACCCAGCACCCTTAGCACTGAGCACCGAGCACCCCGAGCACTGAGCACCCAGCACCCGGAGTACTGAGCACCCAGCACCCTGAGTACTAAGCACCGAGCACCCTGAGTACTGAGCACCCAGCACCCTGAGCACTGAACACACAGCACCCTGAGTACTGAGCAGCGAGCACCCCGAGCCCTGAGCACCCAGCACCACGAGAACTGAGCACCCAGCACCCCGAGCACTGAGCACCCAGCACCCTGAGTACTGAGCACCCAGCACCCCGAGTACTGAGCACCCAGCACCCTGAGTACTGAGCACCCAGCACCCCGAGTACTGAGCACCCAGCACCCTGAGCACTGAGCACCCAGCACCCCGAGCACTGATCACCCAGCACCCTGAGCACTGAGCACCCAGCACCCTGAGCACTGAGCACCCAGCACCCTGAGTACTGAGCACCCAGCACCCTGAGTACTGAGCACCCAGCACAACGAGCACTGAGTACCTAGCACCCTGAGCACTGAGCACCCAGCACCATGAGCACTGAGCACCCAGCACCCTGAGCACTGAGCACCCAGCACCCTGAGTACTGAGCACTGAGCACCCAGCACCCCGAGCACTGAGCACCCAGCAACCTGAGTACTGAGCACTGAGCACCCAGCACCCCGAGCACTGAGCACCCAGCACCCTGAGTACTGAGCACCCAGCACCCTGAGCACTGAGCACCGAGCACCCTGAGCACTGAGCACCCAGCCCCCTGAGGACTGAGCACCCAGCACCCGTAACACTGAGCACCCAGCCCCCTGAGCACTGAGCACCCTGAGTACTGAGCACTGAGCACCCTGCGTACTGAGCACTGAGCACCCTGAGTACTGAGCACCTAGCACCCTGAGTACTGAGCACCCAGCACCCCGAGCACTGAGCACCGAGCACCCTGAGTACTGAGCACCCAGCACACCGAGTACTGAGCACCCAGCACCCTGAGTACTGAGCACCCAGCACACCGAGCACTGAGCACCGAGCACCCCGAGCTCTGAGCACCCAGCACCCTGAGTACTAAGCACCCAGCACCCGGAGTACTAAGCACCCAGCACCCTGAGTACTGAGCACCCAGCGTACTGAGCACCGAGCACCCTGAGCACTGAGCACCCAGCACCCTGAGTACTGAGCACACAGCACCCCGAGCACTGAGCACCCAGCACCCTGAGTACTGAGCACCCAACGTACTGAGCACCGAGCACCCTGAGCACTGAGCACCCAGCACCCTGAGTAATGAGCACCCAGCACCCTGAGCAATGAGCATCCTGAGTACTGAGCACCCAGCACCTTGAGCACTGAGCACCGAGCACCCCGAGCACTGAGCACTCAGCACCCGGAGTACTGAGCACCCAGCACCCTGAGTACTAAGCACCGAGCACCCTGAGTACTGAGCACCCAGCACCCTGAGCACTGAACACACAGCACCCTGAGTACTGAGCAGCGAGCACCCCGAGAACTGAGCACCCAGCACCAGGAGAACTGAGCACCCAGCACCCCGAGCACTGAGCACCCAGCACCCTGAGTACTGAGCACCCAGCGCCCTGAGTACTGAGCACCCAGCACCCCGAGCACTGAGTACCCAGCACCCTGAGCACTGAGCACCCAGCACCATGAGCACTGAGCACCCAGCACCCTGAGCACTGAGCACCCAGCACCCTGAGTACTGAGCATTGAGCACCCAGCACCCCGAGCACTGAGCACCCAGCACCCTGAGTACTGATCACTGAGCACCCAGCACCCCGAGCACTGAGCACCCAGCACCCTGAGTACTGAGCACCCAGCACCCTGAGCACTGAGCACCGAGCACCCTGAGCACTGAGCACCCAGCACCCTGAGGACTGAGCACCCAGCACCCCGATCACTGAGCACCCAGCCCCCTGAGCACTGAGCACCCTGAGTACTGAGCACTGAGCACCGTGAGTACTGAGCAATGAGCACCCTGAGTACCGAGCACCCAGCACCCTGAGTACTGAGTACCCAGCAACCTGAGCACTGAGCACCGAGCACCCTGAGCACTGAGCACACAGCACCCTGAGCACTGAGCACCCAGCACCCCGAGCACTGAGCACCCAGCACCCTGAGCACTGAGCACCCTGAGTACTGAGCACTGAGCACCCTGAGTACTGAGTACTGAGCTCCCTGAGTACTGAGCACCCAGCACCCTGAGTACTGAGCACCCAGCACCCTTAGCAATGAGCACCCTGAGTACTGAGCACCCAGCACACTGAGCACTGAGCACCGAGCACCCCGAGCACTGAGCACCCAGCACCCGGAGTACTGAGCACCCAGCACCCTGAGTACTATGCACCGAGCACCCTGAGTACTGAGCACCCAGTACCCTGAGCACTGAACACACAGCACCCTGAGTACTGAGCACCCCGAGCACTGAGCACCCAGCACCCTGAGCACTGACGACCCAGCACCCTGAGTACTGAGCACCCAGCACCCTGAGCACTGAGCACCCAGCACCCTGAGTACTGAGCACCCAGCACCCTGAGCACTGAGCACCCAGCACCCTGAGTACTGAGCATCCAGCACCCCGAGCACTGAGCACCCAGCACCCCGAGCACTGAGCACTCAGCACCCTGTGTACTGAGCACTGAGTACACAGCACCCCGAGCAATGAGCACCCAGCACCCTGAGCACTGAGCGAGGAGCACCCTGAGTACTGAGCACTGAGCACCCTGAGCACTGAGCACCCAGCACCCTGAGTACTGAGCACCCAGCACCCTGAGCACTGAGGACCGAGCACCCTGAGTACTAAGCACCCAGCACCCAGAGTACTGAGCACCCAGCACCCTGAGCACTGAGCACACAGCACGCTGAGTACTGAGCACTGAGCACCCTGAGTACTGAGCACCGAGCACCCTGAGCACTGAGCACCCAGCACGCTGAGTACTGAGCACTGAGCACTCTGAGTACTGAGCACCGAGCACCCTGAGTACTGAGCACCCAGCACCATGAGCACTGAGCACCCAGCACCCTGAGCACTGAGCACCCAGCACCCCGAGCCCTGAGCACCCAGCACCCCGAGCACTGAGCACCCAGCACCCCGAGCACTGAGCACTGTGCTCCCTAAGTAATGAGCACTGAGCACCCTGAGTACTAAGCACCCAGCACCCTGAGTACTGAGCACCCAGCACCCTGAGTACTGAGCACCCAGCACCCTGAGTACTGAGCACCCAGCGTACTGAGCACCGAGCTCCCCGAGCACTGAGCACCCAGCACACTGAGTACTGAGGACCCAGCACCCCGAGCACTGAGCACCCAGCACCCTGAGTACTTAGCACCCAGCACCCTGAGCACTGATCACCCAGCACCCTGAGTACTGAGCACGGAGCACCCTGAGTACTGAGCACCAAGCACCCCGAGCACTGAGCACCCAGCACCCCGAGCACCGAGCACCCAGCACCCTGAGCACTGAGCACCCAGCACCCTGAGCACTGAGCACCCAGCATCCTGAGCACTGAGCACCCAGCACCCTGAGTACTGAGCACCCAACGTACTGAGCACCGAGCACCCTGAGCACTGAGCACCCAGCACCCTGACTACTGAGCACCCAGCACCCTGAGCAATGAGCACCCTGAGTACTGAGCACCCAGCTCCTTGAGCACTGAGCACCGAGCACCCCGAGCACTGAGCACCCAGCACCCGGACTACTGAGCACCCAGCACCGTGAGTACTAAGCACCAAGCACCCTGAGTACTGAGCACCCAGCACCCTGAGTACTGAGCACCCAGCACCCTGAGTACTGAGCACCCAGCACCCTGAGTACTGAGCACCCAGCGTACTGAGCACCGAGCACCCCGAGCACTGAGCACCCAGCACCCAGAGTACTGAGCACCCAGCACCCCGAGCACTGAGCACCCAGCACCCTGAGTACTGAGCACCGAGCACCCTGAGTACTGAGCACCCAGCAACCTGAGTACTGAGCACCCAACGTACTGAGCACCGAGCACCCTGAGCACTGAGCACCCAGCACCCTGAGTACTGAGCACCCAGCACCATGAGCACTGAGGACCGAGCACCCTGAGTACTTAGCACCAAGCACCCTGAGTACTGAGCACCCAGCACCCTGAGCACTGAGCACCCAGCACGCTGAGTACTGAGCACTGAGCACCCTGAGTACTGAGCACCGAGCACCCTGAGCACTGAGCACCCAGCACGCTGAGTACTGAGCACTGAGCACACTGAGTACTGAACACCCAGCACCCTGAGTATTCAGCACCCAGCACACTGTGCACTGAGCAACCAGCACCCTGAGTACTGAGCACCCAGCACCCCAAGCACTGAGCACCCTGAGTACTGAGCACCCAGCACCCCAAGCAATTAGCACCCTGAGTACTGAGCACCCAGCACCCTGATTAATGAGCACCCAGCACCCCGAGCACTCAGCACCCAGCACCCCGAGCACTGATCACCCAGCACACCGAGCAATGAGCACCCAGCACACCGAGCACTCAGCAGCCAGCACACCGAGCACTGAGCACCCAGCACACCGAGCACTGAGCACCCAGCACCCCGAGCACCGAGCACCCTGAGTACTGAGCACTGAGCACCCTGAGTACTGAGCACCCAGCACCCTGAGTACTAAGCACCCAGCACCCTGAGCAATGAGCACCCTGAGTACTGAGCACCCAGCACCCTGAGCACTGAGCACCGAGCACCCCGAGCACTGAGCACACAGCACCCGGAGTACTGAGCACCCAGCACCCTGAGTACTAAGCACCGAGCACCCTGAGTACTGAGCACCCAGTACCCTGAGCACTGTACACACAGCACCCTGAGTACTGAGCACCCCGAGCACTGAGCACCCAGCACCCTGAGCACTGAGGACCCAGCACCCTGAGCACTGAGCACCCTGCACCCTGAGTTCTGAGCACCCTGCACCCTGAGCACTGAGCACCCAGCACCCTGAGTACTGAGCATCCAGCACCCCGAGCACTGACCACCCAGCACCCTGTGTACTGAGCACTGAGCACCCACCACCCCGAGCACTGAGCACTCAGCACCCTGTGTACTGAGCACCCAGCACCCAGAGCACTGAGCACTGAGCACCCTGAGTGCTGAGCACCCTGAGTACTGAGCACCCAGCACCCTGAGCACTGAGCACCCTGCACCCCGAGCACTGAGCACCCAGCACCCAGAACACTGAGCACTGAGCATCCTGTGTACTGAGCACTGAGCACCCTGAGCACTGAGCACCGAGCACCCTGAGTACTGAGCACTGAGCACCCTGAGCACTGAGCACGCAGCACCCTAAGTACTGAGCACCCAGCACCCTGAGCACTGAGGACCGAGCACCCTGAGTACTAAGCACCCATCACCCTGAGTACTGAGCACCCAGCACCCTGAGAACTGAGCACCCAGCACGCTGAGTACTGAGCACTGAGCACCCTGAGTACTGAGCACCGAGCACCCTGAGCACTGAACACACAGCACCCTGAGCACTGAGCACCCAGCACCCTGAGCACTGAGCACCCAGCAGCCTGAGTACTGAGCACCCTGAGTACTGAGCACCCAGCACCCTGAGCACTGAGCACCCAGCACCCCGAGCACTGAGCACCCAGCACCCTGAGCACTGAGCACCCTGAGTACTGAGCACTGAGCACCCTGAGTACTGTGTACTGAGCACCCTGAGTACTGAGCATGCAGCACCCTGAGTACTGAGCACCCAGCACCCTTAGCAATGAGCACCCTGAGAACTGAGCACCCAGCACCCTGAGCACTGAGCACCGAGCACCCCGAGCACTGAGCACCCAGCACCCGGAGTACTGAGCACCCAGCACCCTGAGTACTATGCACCGAGCACCCTGAGTACTGAGCACCCAGTACCCTGAGCACTGAACACACAGCACCCTGAGTACTGAGCACCCCGAGCACTGAGCACCCAGCACCCTGAGCACTGAGGACCCAGCACCCTGAGTACTGAGCACCCAGCACCCTGAGCACTGAGCACCCAGCACCCTGAGTACTGAGCACCCAGCACCCTGAGCACTGAGCACCCAGCACCCTGAGTACTGAGCATCCAGCACCCTGAGTACTGAGCACCCAGCACCCTGAGCACTGAGCACCCTGAGCACTGAGCACCGAGCACCCTGAGTACTGAGCACTGAGCACCCTGAGCACTGAGCACCCAGCACCCTGAGTACTGAGCACCCAGCACCCTGAGCACTGAGGACCGAGCACCCTGAGTACTAAGCACCCAGCACCCAGAGTACTGAGCACCCAGCACCCTGAGCACTGAGCACACAGCACGCTGAGTACTGAGCACTGAGCACCCTGAGTACTGAGCACCGAGCACCCTGAGTACTGAGCACCCAGCACCATGAGCACTGAGCACCCAGCACTCTGAGCACTGAGCACCCAGCACCCCGAGCACTGAGCACCCAGCACCCCGAGCACTGAGCACCCAGCACCCCAAGCACTGAGCACTGTGCTCCCTAAGTAATGAGCACTGAGCACCCTGAGTACTAAGCACCCAGCACCCTGAGTACTGAGCACCCAGCACCCTGAGTACTGAGCACCCAGCACCCTGAGTTCTGAGCACCCAGCGTACTGAGCACCGAGCACCCCGAGCACTGAGCACCCAGCACCCTGAGTACTGAGGACCCAGCACCCCGAGCACTGAGCACACAGCACCCTGAGTACTGAGCACCCAGCACCCTGAGCACTGAGCACCCAGCACCCTGAGTACTGAGCACTGAGCACCCTGAGTACTGAGCACCCAGCATCCCGAGCACTGAGGACCCAGCACCCCGAGCACCGAGCACCCAGCACCCTGAGCACTGAGCACCCAGCACCCTGAGCACTGAGCACCCAGCACCCTGAGTACTGAGCACCCAGCACCCTGAGTACTGAGCACCCAACGTACTGAGCACCGAGCACCCTGAGCACTGAGCACCCAGCACCCTGAGTACTGAGCACACAGCACCCTGAGCAATGAGCACCCTGAGTACTGAGCACCCAGCTCCTTGAGCAATGAGCACCGAGCACCCCGAGCACTGAGCACCCAGCACCCGGAGTACTGAGCACCCAGCACCGTGAGTACTAAACACCAAGCACCCTGAGTACTGAGCACCCAGCACCCTGAGTACTGAGCACCCAGCACCCTGAGTACTGAGCACCCAGCACCCTGAGTACTGAGCACCCAGCGTACTGAGCACCGAGCACCCCGAGCACTGAGCACCCAGCACCCAGAGTACTGAGCACCCAGCACCCCGAGCACTGAGCACCCAGCACCCTGAGTACTGAGCACCGAGCACCCTGAGTACTGAGCACCCAGCAACCTGAGTACTGAGCACCCAACGTACTGAGCACCGAGCACCCTGAGCACTGAGCACCCAGCACCCTGAGTACTGAGCACCCAGCATCCTGAGCAATGAGCACCCTGAGTACTGAGCACCCAGCACCTTGAGCACTGAGCACCGAGCACCCCGAGCACTGAGCACCCAGCACCCTGAGTACTGAGCACCGAGCACCCTGAGTACTGAGCACCCAGCACCGTGAGTACTGAGCACCCAGCACCCTGAGTACTGAGCACCCAGCACCCTGAGTACTGAGCACCCAGCACCCTGAGTACTGAGCACACAGCGTACTGAGCACCGAGCACACCGAGCACTGAGCACCCAGCACCCAGAGTACTGAGCACCCAGCACCCCGAGCACTGAGCACCCAGCACCCTGAGTACTGAGCACCGAGCACCCTGAGTACTGAGCACCCAGCAACCTGAGTACTGAGCACCCAACGTACTGAGCACCGAGCACCCTGAGCACTGAGCACCCAGCACCCTGAGTACTGAGCACCCAGCATCCTGAGCAATGAGCACCCTGAGTACTGAGCACCCAGCACATGAGCACTGAGCACCGAGCACCCCGAGCACTGAGCACCCAGCACCCGAGTACTGAGCACCCAGCACCCTGAGTCCTGAGCACCCAGCACCCTGAGTCCTGAGCACTGAGCAACCAGCACCCCGAGCACTGAGCACCCAGCACCCTGAGCACTGAGCACCGAGCAACGTGAGCACTGAGCACCCAGCACCCTGAGGACTGAACACCCAGCACCCCGAGCACAGAGCACCCAGCACCCTTAGCACTGAGCACCCTGAGTACTGAGCACCCAGCACCCTGAGTACTGAGCACCCAGCAACCAGAGCACTGATCACCGAGCACCCTGAGCACTGAGCACACAGCACCCTGAGCACTGAGCACCCAGCACCCTGAGCACTGAGCACCCAGCAGCCTGAGTACTTAGCACCCTGAGTACTGAGCACCCAGCACCCCGAGCACTGAGTACCCAGCACCCTGAGCACTGAGCACCCAGCACCCTGAGCACTGAGCACCCAGCAACCCGAGCACTGAGCACCCAGCACGCTGAGCACTGAGCACCCTGAGTTCTGAGCACTGAGCACCCTGAGTACTGAGCACTGAGCACCCTGAGTTCTGAGCACCCAGCACCCTGAGTACTGAGCACCCAGCACCCTGAGTACTGAGCACCCAGCACCCTGAATACTGAGCACCCAGCACCCTGAGTACTGAGCACCCAGCACCCTGAGCAATGAGCACCCTGAGTACTGAGCACCCAGCACCCCGAGCACTGAGCACCCAGCACCCAGAGTATTGAGCACCCAGCACCCTGAGTACTAAGCACCGAGCACCCTGAGTACTGAGCACCCAGTACCCTGAGCACTGAACACACAGCAACCTGAGTACTGAGCAACCCGAGCACTGTTCACCCAGCACCCTGAGCACTGAGGACCCAGCACGCTGAGTACTGAGCACTGAGCACTCTGAGTACTGAGCACCGAGCACCCTGAGTACTGAGCACCCAGCACCATGAGCACTGAGCACCCAGCACCCTGAGCACTGAGCACCCAGCACCCCGAGCACTGAGCACCCAGCACCCCGAGCACTGAGCACCCAGCACCCCAAGCACTGAGCACTGTGCTCCCTAAGTAATGAGCACTGAGCACCCTGAGTACTAAGCACCCAGCACCCTGAGTACTGAGCACCCAGCACCCTGAGTACTGAGCACCCAGCACCCTGAGTTCTGAGCACCCAGCGTACTGAGCACCGAGCACCCCGAGCACTGAGCACCCAGCACCCTGAGTACTGAGGACCCAGCACCCCGAGCACTGAGCACACAGCACCCTGAGTACTGAGCACCCAGCACCCTGAGCACTGAGCACCCAGCACCCTGAGTACTGAGCACTGAGCACCCTGAGTACTGAGCACCCAGCACCCCGAGCACTGAGCACCCAGCACCCCGAGCACCGAGCACCCAGCACCCTGAGCACTGAGCACCCAGCACCCTGAGCACTGAGCACCCAGCACCCTGAGTACTGAGCACCCAGCACCCTGAGTACTGAGCACCCAACGTACTGAGCACCGAGCACCCTGAGCACTGAGCACCCAGCACCCTGAGTACTGAGCACCCAGCACCCTGAGCAATGAGCACCCTGAGTACTGAGCACCCAGCTCCTTGAGCACTGAGCACCGAGCACCCCGAGCACTGATCACCCAGCACCCGGAGTACTGAGCACCCAGCACCGTGAGTACTAAACACCAAGCACCCTGAGTACTGAGCACCCAGCACCCTGAGTACTGAGCACCCAGCACCCTGAGTACTGAGCACCCAGCACCCTGAGTACTGAGCACCCAGCGTACTGAGCACCGAGCACCCCGAGCACTGAGCACCCAGCACCCAGAGTACTGAGCACCCAGCACCCCGCGCACTGAGCACCCAGCACCCTGAGTACTGAGCACCGAGCACCCTGAGTACTGAGCACCCAGCAACCTGAGTACTGAGCACCCAACGTACTGAGCACCGAGCACCCTGAGCACTGAGCACCCAGCACCCTGAGTACTGAGCACCCAGCATCCTGAGCAATGAGCACCCTGAGTACTGAGCACCCAGCACCTTGAGCACTGAGCACCCAGCACTCTGAGCACTGAGCACCCAGCACCCCGAGCACTGAGCACCCAGCACCCCGAGCACTGAGCACCCAGCACCCCAAGCACTGAGCACTGTGCTCCCTAAGTAATGAGCACTGAGCACCCTGAGTACTAAGCACAAAGCACCCTGAGTACTGAGCACCCAGCACCCTGAGTACTGAGCACCCAGCACCCTGAGTTCTGAGCACCCAGCGTACTGAGCACCGAGCACCCCGAGCACTGAGCACCCAGCACCCTGAGTACTGAGGACCCAGCACCCCGAGCACTGAGCACACAGCACCCTGAGTACTGAGCACCCAGCACCCTGAGCACTGAGCACCCAGCACCCTGAGTACTGAGCACTGAGCACCCTGAGTACTGAGCACCCAGCACCCCGAGCACTGAGGACCCAGCACCCCGAGCACCGAGCACCCAGCACCCTGAGCACTGAGCACCCAGCACCCTGAGCACTGAGCACCCAGCACCCTGAGTACTGAGCACCCAGCACCCTGAGTACTGAGCACCCAACGTACTGAGCACCGAGCACCCTGAGCACTGAGCACCCAGCACCCTGAGTACTGAGCACCCAGCACCCTGAGCAATGAGCACCCTGAGTACTGAGCACCCAGCTCCTTGAGCACTGAGCACCGAGCACCCCGAGCACTGAGCACCCAGCACCCGGAGTACTGAGCACCCAGCACCGTGAGTACTAAACACCAAGCACCCTGAGTACTGAGCACCCAGCACCCTGAGTACTGAGCACCCAGCACCCTGAGTACTGAGCACCCAGCACCCTGAGTACTGAGCACCCAGCGTACTGAGCACCGAGCACCCCGAGCACTGAGCACCCAGCACCCAGAGTACTGAGCACCCAGCACCCCGAGCACTGAGCACCCAGCACCCTGAGTACTGAGCACCGAGCACCCTGAGTACTGAGCACCCAGCAACCTGAGTACTGAGCACCCAACGTACTGAGCACCGAGCACCCTGAGCACTGAGCACCCAGCACCCTGAGTACTGAGCACCCAGCATCCTGAGCAATGAGCACCCTGAGTACTGAGCACCCAGCACCTTGAGCACTGAGCACCGAGCACCCCGAGCACTGAGCACCCAGCACCCTGAGTACTGAGCACCGAGCACCCTGAGTACTGAGCACCCAGCACCCTGAGTACTGAGCACCCAGCACCCTGAGTACTGAGCACCCAGCCCCCTGAGGACTGAGCACCCAGCACCCCTATCACTGAGCACCCAGCCCCCTGAGCACTGAGCACCCTGAGTACTGAGCACTGAGCACCCTGCGTACTGAGCACTGAGCACCCTGAGTACTGAGCACCTAGCACCCTGAGTACTGAGCACCCAGCACCCCGAGCACTGAGCACCGAGCACCCTGAGTACTGAGCACCCAGCACACCGAGTACTGAGCACCCAGCACCCTGAGTACTGAGCACCCAGCACACCGAGCACTGAGCACCGAGCACCCCGAGCTCTGAGCACCCAGCACCCTGAGTACTAAGCACCCAGCACCCGGAGTACTAAGCACCCAGCACCCTGAGTACTGAGCACCCAGCGTACTGAGCACCGAGCACCCTGAGCACTGAGCACCCAGCACCCTGAGTACTGAGCACACAGCACCCCGAGCACTGAGCACCCAGCACCCTGAGTACTGAGCACCCAACGTACTGAGCACCGAGCACCCTGAGCACTGAGCACCCAGCACCCTGAGTAATGAGCACCCAGCACCCTGAGCAATGAGCATCCTGAGTACTGAGCACCCAGCACCTTGAGCACTGAGCACCGAGCACCCCGAGCACTGAGCACCCAGCACCCGGAGTACTGAGCACCCAGCACCCTGAGTACTAAGCACCGAGCACCCTGAGTACTGAGCACCCAGCACCCTGAGCACTGAACACACAGCACCCTGAGTACTGAGCAGCGAGCACCCCGAGAACTGAGCACCCAGCACCCCGAGAACTGAGCACCCAGCACCCCGAGCACTGAGCACCCAGCACCCTGAGTACTGAGCACCCAGCACCCTGAGTACTGAGCACCCAGCACCCCGAGCACTGAGTACCCAGCACCCTGAGCACTGAGCACCCAGCACCATGAGCACTGAGCACCCAGCACCCTGAGCACTGAGCACCCAGCAGCCTGAGTACTGAGCATTGAGCACCCAGCACCCCGAGCACTGAGCACCCAGCACCCTGAGTACTGATCACTGAGCACCCAGCACCCCGAGCACTGAGCACCCAGCACCCTGAGTACTGAGCACCCAGCACCCTGAGCACTGAGCACCGAGCACCCTGAGCACTGAGCACCCAGCACCCTGAGGACTGAGCACCCAGCACCCCGATCACTGAGCACCCAGCCCCCTGAGCACTGAGCACCCTGAGTACTGAGCACTGAGCACCGTGAGTACTGAGCAATGAGCACCCTGAGTACCGAGCACCCAGCACCCTGAGTACTGAGTACCCAGCAACCTGAGCACTGAGCACCGAGCACCCTGAGCACTGAGCACACAGCACCCTGAGCACTGAGCACCCAGCACCCCGAGCACTGAGCACCCAGCACCCTGTGCACTGAGCACCCTGAGTACTGAGCACTGAGCACCCTGAGTACTGAGTACTGAGCTCCCTGAGTACTGAGCACCCAGCACCCTGAGTACTGAGCACCCAGCACCCTTAGCAATGAGCACCCTGAGTACTGAGCACCCAGCACACTGAGCACTGAGCACCGAGCACCCCGAGCACTGAGCACCCAGCACCCGGAGTACTGAGCACCCAGCACCCTGAGTACTATGCACCGAGCACCCTGAGTACTGAGCACCCAGTACCCTGAGCACTGAACACACAGCACCCTGAGTACTGAGCACCCCGAGCACTGAGCACCCAGCACCCTGAGCACTGACGACCCAGCACCCTGAGTACTGAGCACCCAGCACCCTGAGCACTGAGCACCCAGCACCCTGAGTACTGAGCACCCAGCACCCTGAGCACTGAGCACCCAGCACCCTGAGTACTGAGCATCCAGCACCCCGAGCACTGAGCACCCAGCACCCCGAGCACTGAGCACTCAGCACCCTGTGTACTGAGCACTGAGTACACAGCACCCCGAGCAATGAGCACCCAGCACCCTGAGCACTGAGCGAGGAGCACCCTGAGTACTGAGCACTGAGCACCCTGAGCACTGAGCACCCAGCACCCTGAGTACTGAGCACCCAGCACCCTGAGCACTGAGGACCGAGCACCCTGAGTACTAAGCACCCAGCACCCAGAGTACTGAGCACCCAGCACCCTGAGCACTGAGCACACAGCACGCTGAGTACTGAGCACTGAGCACCCTGAGTACTGAGCACCGAGCACCCTGAGCACTGAGCACCCAGCACGCTGAGTACTGAGCACTGAGCACTCTGAGTACTGAGCACCGAGCACCCTGAGTACTGAGCACCCAGCACCATGAGCACTGAGCACCCAGCACCCTGAGCACTGAGCAGCCAGCACCCCGAGCCCTGAGCACCCAGCACCCCGAGCACTGAGCACCCAGCACCCCGAGCACTGAGCACTGTGCTCCCTAAGTAATGAGCACTGAGCACCCTGAGTACTAAGCACCCAGCACCCTGAGTACTGAGCACCCAGCACCCTGAGTACTGAGCACCCAGCACCCTGAGTACTGAGCACCCAGCGTACTGAGCACCGAGCTCCCCGAGCACTGAGCACCCAGCACCCTGAGTACTGAGGACCCAGCACCCCGAGCACTGAGCACCCAGCACCCTGAGTACTTAGCACCCAGCACCCTGAGCACTGATCACCCAGCACCCTGAGTACTGAGCACGGAGCACCCTGAGTACTGAGCACCAAGCACCCCGAGCACTGAGCACCCAGCACCCCGAGCACCGAGCACCCAGCACCCTGAGCACTGAGCACCCAGCACCCTGAGCACTGAGCACCCAGCATCCTGAGCACTGAGCACCCAGCACCCTGAGTACTGAGCACCCAACGTACTGAGCACCGAGCACCCTGAGCACTGAGCACCCAGCACCCTGACTACTGAGCACCCAGCACCCTGAGCAATGAGCACCCTGAGTACTGAGCACCCAGCTCCTTGAGCACTGAGCACCGAGCACCCCGAGCACTGAGCACCCAGCACCCGGACTACTGAGCACCCAGCACCGTGAGTACTAAGCACCAAGCACCCTGAGTACTGAGCACCCAGCACCCTGAGTACTGAGCACCCAGCACCCTGAGTACTGAGCACCCAGCACCCTGAGTACTGAGCACCCAGCGTACTGAGCACCGAGCACCCCGAGCACTGAGCACCCAGCACCCAGAGTACTGAGCACCCAGCACCCCGAGCACTGAGCACCCAGCACCCTGAGTACTGAGCACCGAGCACCCTGAGTACTGAGCACCCAGCAACCTGAGTACTGAGCACCCAACGTACTGAGCACCGAGCACCCTGAGCACTGAGCACCCAGCACCCTGAGTACTGAGCACCCAGCACCATGAGCACTGAGGACCGAGCACCCTGAGTACTTAGCACCAAGCACCCTGAGTACTGAGCACCCAGCACCCTGAGCACTGAGCACCCAGCACACTGAGTACTGAGCACTGAGCACCCTGAGTACTGAGCACCGAGCACCCTGAGCACTGAGCACCCAGCACGCTGAGTACTGAGCACTGAGCACACTGAGTACTGAACACCCAGCACCCTGAGTATTCAGCACCCAGCACACTGTGCACTGAGCAACCAGCACCCTGAGTACTGAGCACCCAGCACCCCAAGCACTGAGCACCCTGAGTACTGAGCACCCAGCACCCCAAGCAATTAGCACCCTGAGTACTGAGCACCCAGCACCCTGATTAATGAGCACCCAGCACCCCGAGCACTCAGCACCCAGCACCCCGAGCACTGAGCACCCAGCACACCGAGCAATGAGCACCCAGCACACCGAGCACTCAGCAGCCAGCACACCGAGCACTGAGCACCCAGCACACCGAGCACTGAGCACCCAGCACCCCGAGCACCGAGCACCCTGAGTACTGAGCACTGAGCACCCTGAGTACTGAGCACCCAGCACCCTGAGTACTAAGCACCCAGCACCCTGAGCAATGAGCACCCTGAGTACTGAGCACCCAGCACCCTGAGCACTGAGCACCGAGCACCCCGAGCACTGAGCACACAGCACCCGGAGTACTGAGCACCCAGCACCCTGAGCACTGTACACACAGCACCCTGAGTACTGAGCACCCCGAGCACTGAGCACCCAGCACCCTGAGCACTGAGGACCCAGCACCCTGAGCACTGAGCACCCTGCACCCTGAGTTCTGAGCACCCTGCACCCTGAGCACTGAGCACCCAGCACCCTGAGTACTGAGCATCCAGCACCCCGAGCACTGACCACCCAGCACCCTGTGTACTGAGCACTGAGCACCCACCACCCCGAGCACTGAGCACTCAGCACCCTGTGTACTGAGCACCCAGCACCCAGAGCACTGAGCACTGAGCACCCTGAGTGCTGAGCACCCTGAGTACTGAGCACCCAGCACCCTGAGCACTGAGCACCCTGCACCCTGAGCACTGAGCACCCAGCACCCAGAACACTGAGCACTGAGCATCCTGTGTACTGAGCACTGAGCACCCTGAGCACTGAGCACCGAGCACCCTGAGTACTGAGCACTGAGCACCCTGAGCACTGAGCACGCAGCACCCTAAGTACTGAGCACCCAGCACCCTGAGCACTGAGGACCGAGCACCCTGAGTACTAAGCACCCATCACCCTGAGTACTGAGCACCCAGCACCCTGAGAACTGAGCACCCAGCACGCTGAGTACTGAGCACTGAGCACCCTGAGTACTGAGCACCGAGCACCCTGAGCACTGAACACACAGCACCCTGAGCACTGAGCACCCAGCACCCTGAGCACTGAGCACCCAGCAGCCTGAGTACTGAGCACCCTGAGTACTGAGCACCCAGCACCCTGAGCACTGAGCACCCAGCACCCCGAGCACTGAGCACCCAGCACCCTGAGCACTGAGCACCCTGAGTACTGAGCACTGAGCACCCTGAGTACTGTGTACTGAGCACCCTGAGTACTGAGCACCCAGCACCCCGAGCACTGAGTACCCAGCACCCTGAGCACTGAGCACCCAGCACCATGAGCACTGAGCACCCAGCACCCTGAGCACTGAGCACCCAGCACCCTGAGTACTGAGCATTGAGCACCCAGCACCCCGAGCACTGAGCACCCAGCACCCTGAGTACTGATCACTGAGCACCCAGCACCCCGAGCACTGAGCACCCAGCACCCTGAGTACTGAGCACCCAGCACCCTGAGCACTGAGCACCGAGCACCCTGAGCACTGAGCACCCAGCACCCTGAGGACTGAGCACCCAGCACCCCGATCACTGAGCACCCAGCCCCCTGAGCACTGAGCACCCTGAGTACTGAGCACTGAGCACCGTGAGTACTGAGCAATGAGCACCCTGAGTACCGAGCACCCAGCACCCTGAGTACTGAGTACCCAGCAACCTGAGCACTGAGCACCGAGCACCCTGAGCACTGAGCACACAGCACCCTGAGCACTGAGCACCCAGCACCCCGAGCACTGAGCACCCAGCACCCTGTGCACTGAGCACCCTGAGTACTGAGCACTGAGCACCCTGAGTACTGAGTACTGAGCTCCCTGAGTACTGAGCACCCAGCACCCTGAGTACTGAGCACCCAGCACCCTTAGCAATGAGCACCCTGAGTACTGAGCACCCAGCACACTGAGCACTGAGCACCGAGCACCCCGAGCACTGAGCACCCAGCACCCGGAGTACTGAGCACCCAGCACCCTGAGTACTATGCACCGAGCACCCTGAGTACTGAGCACCCAGTACCCTGAGCACTGAACACACAGCACCCTGAGTACTGAGCACCCCGAGCACTGAGCACCCAGCACCCTGAGCACTGACGACCCAGCACCCTGAGTACTGAGCACCCAGCACCCTGAGCACTGAGCACCCAGCACCCTGAGTACTGAGCACCCAGCACCCTGAGCACTGAGCACCCAGCACCCTGAGTACTGAGCATCCAGCACCCCGAGCACTGAGCACCCAGCACCCCGAGCAATGAGCACTCAGCACCCTGTGTACTGAGCACTGAGTACACAGCACCCCGAGCAATGAGCACCCAGCACCCTGAGCACTGAGCGAGGAGCACCCTGAGTACTGAGCACTGAGCACCCTGAGCACTGAGCACCCAGCACCCTGAGTACTGAGCACCCAGCACCCTGAGCACTGAGGACCGAGCACCCTGAGTACTAAGCACCCAGCACCCAGAGTACTGAGCACCCAGCACCCTGAGCACTGAGCACACAGCACGCTGAGTACTGAGCACTGAGCACCCTGAGTACTGAGCACCGAGCACCCTGAGCACTGAGCACCCAGCACGCTGAGTACTGAGCACTGAGCACTCTGAGTACTGAGCACCGAGCACCCTGAGTACTGAGCACCCAGCACCATGAGCACTGAGCACCCAGCACCCTGAGCACTGAGCAGCCAGCACCCCGAGCCCTGAGCACCCAGCACCCCGAGCACTGAGCACCCAGCACCCCGAGCACTGAGCACTGTGCTCCCTAAGTAATGAGCACTGAGCACCCTGAGTACTAAGCACCCAGCACCCTGAGTACTGAGCACCCAGCACCCTGAGTACTGAGCACCCAGCACCCTGAGTACTGAGCACCCAGCGTACTGAGCACCGAGCTCCCCGAGCACTGAGCACCCAGCACCCTGAGTACTGAGGACCCAGCACCCCGAGCACTGAGCACCCAGCACCCTGAGTACTTAGCACCCAGCACCCTGAGCACTGATCACCCAGCACCCTGAGTACTGAGCACGGAGCACCCTGAGTACTGAGCACCAAGCACCCCGAGCACTGAGCACCCAGCACCCCGAGCACCGAGCACCCAACACCCTGAGCACTGAGCACCCAGCACCCTGAGCACTGAGCACCCAGCATCCTGAGCACTGAGTACCCAGCACCCTGAGTACTGAGCACCCAACGTACTGAGCACCGAGCACCCTGAGCACTGAGCACCCAGCACCCTGACTACTGAGCACCCAGCACCCTGAGCAATGAGCACCCTGAGTACTGAGCACCCAGCTCCTTGAGCACTGAGCACTGAGCACCCCGAGCACTGAGCACCCAGCACCCGGACTACTGAGCACCCAGCACCGTGAGTACTAAGCACCAAGCACCCTGAGTACTGAGCACCCAGCACCCTGAGTACTGAGCACCCAGCACCCTGAGTACTGAGCACCCAGCACCCTGAGTACTGAGCACCCAGCGTACTGAGCACCGAGCACACCGAGCACTGAGCACCCAGCACCCAGAGTACTGAGCACCCAGCACCCCGAGCACTGAGCACCCAGCACCCTGAGTACTGAGCACCGAGCACCCTGAGTACTGAGCACCCAGCAACCTGAGTACTGAGCACCCAACGTACTGAGCACCGAGCACCCTGAGCACTGAGCACCCAGCACCCTGAGTACTGAGCACCCAGCACCATGAGCACTGAGGACCGAGCACCCTGAGTACTTAGCACCAAGCACCCTGAGTACTGAGCACCCAGCACCCTGAGCACTGAGCACCCAGCACACTGAGTACTGAGCACTGAGCACCCTGAGTACTGAGCACCGAGCACCCTGAGCACTGAGCACCCAGCACGCTGAGTACTGAGCACTGAGCACACTGAGTACTGAACACCCAGCACCCTGAGTATTCAGCACCCAGCACACTGTGCACTGAGCAACCAGCACCCTGAGTACTGAGCACCCAGCACCCCAAGCACTGAGCACCCTGAGTACTGAGCACCCAGCACCCCAAGCAATTAGCACCCTGAGTACTGAGCACCCAGCACCCTGATTAATGAGCACCCAGCACCCCGAGCACTCAGCACCCAGCACCCCGAGCACTGAGCACCCAGCACACCGAGCAATGAGCACCCAGCACACCGAGCACTCAGCAGCCAGCACACCGAGCACTGAGCACCCAGCACACCGAGCACTGAGCACCCAGCACCCCGAGCACCGAGCACCCTGAGTACTGAGCACTGAGCACCCTGAGTACTGAGCACCCAGCACCCTGAGTACTAAGCACCCAGCACCCTGAGCAATGAGCACCCTGAGTACTGAGCACCCAGCACCCTGAGCACTGAGCACCGAGCACCCCGAGCACTGAGCACACAGCACCCGGAGTACTGAGCACCCAGCACCCTGAGCACTGTACACACAGCACCCTGAGTACTGAGCACCCCGAGCACTGAGCACCCAGCACCCTGAGCACTGAGGACCCAGCACCCTGAGCACTGAGCACCCTGCACCCTGAGTTCTGAGCACCCTGCACCCTGAGCACTGAGCACCCAGCACCCTGAGTACTGAGCATCCAGCACCCCGAGCACTGACCACCCAGCACCCTGTGTACTGAGCACTGAGCACCCACCACCCCGAGCACTGAGCACTCAGCACCCTGTGTACTGAGCACCCAGCACCCAGAGCACTGAGCACTGAGCACCCTGAGTGCTGAGCACCCTGAGTACTGAGCACCCAGCACCCTGAGCACTGAGCACCCTGCACCCTGAGCACTGAGCACCCAGCACCCAGAACACTGAGCACTGAGCATCCTGTGTACTGAGCACTGAGCACCCTGAGCACTGAGCACCGAGCACCCTGAGTACTGAGCACTGAGCACCCTGAGCACTGAGCACGCAGCACCCTAAGTACTGAGCACCCAGCACCCTGAGCACTGAGGACCGAGCACCCTGAGTACTAAGCACCCATCACCCTGAGTACTGAGCACCCAGCACCCTGAGAACTGAGCACCCAGCACGCTGAGTACTGAGCACTGAGCACCCTGAGTACTGAGCACCGAGCACCCTGAGCACTGAACACACAGCACCCTGAGCACTGAGCACCCAGCACCCTGAGCACTGAGCACCCAGCAGCCTGAGTACTGAGCACCCTGAGTACTGAGCACCCAGCACCCTGAGCACTGAGCACCCAGCACCCCGAGCACTGAGCACCCAGCACCCTGAGCACTGAGCACCCTGAGTACTGAGCACTGAGCACCCTGAGTACTGTGTACTGAGCACCCTGAGTACTGAGCATGCAGCACCCTGAGTACTGAGCACCCAGCACCCTTAGCAATGAGCACCCTGAGTACTGAGCACCCAGCACCCTGAGCACTGAGCACCGAGCACCCCGAGCACTGAGCACCCAGCACCCGGAGTACTGAGCACCCAGCACCCTGAGTACTATGCACCGAGCACCCTGAGTACTGAGCACCCAGTACCCTGAGCACTGAACACACAGCACCCTGAGTACTGAGCACCCCGAGCACTGAGCACCCAGCACCCTGAGCACTGAGGACCCAGCACCCTGAGTACTGAGCACCCAGCACCCTGAGCACTGAGCACCCAGCACCCTGAGTACTGAGCATCCAGCACCCTGAGTACTGAGCACCCAGCACCCTGAGCACTGAGCACCCTGAGCACTGAGCACCGAGCACCCTGAGTACTGAGCACTGAGCACCCTGAGCACTGAGCACCCAGCACCCTGAGTACTGAGCACCCAGCACCCTGAGCACTGAGGACCGAGCACCCTGAGTACTAAGCACCCAGCACCCAGAGTACTGAGCACCCAGCACCCTGAGCACTGAGCACACAGCACGCTGAGTACTGAGCACTGAGCACCCTGAGTACTGAGCACCGAGCACCCTGAGTACTGAGCACCCAGCACCATGAGCACTGAGCACCCAGCACTCTGAGCACTGAGCACCCAGCACCCCGAGCACTGAGCACCCAGCACCCCGAGCACTGAGCACCCAGCACCCCAAGCACTGAGCACTGTGCTCCCTAAGTAATGAGCACTGAGCACCCTGAGTACTAAGCACCCAGCACCCTGAGTACTGAGCACCCAGCACCCTGAGTACTGAGCACCCAGCACCCTGAGTTCTGAGCACCCAGCGTACTGAGCACCGAGCACCCCGAGCACTGAGCACCCAGCACCCTGAGTACTGAGGACCCAGCACCCCGAGCACTGAGCACACAGCACCCTGAGTACTGAGCACCTAGCACCCTGAGCACTGAGCACCCAGCACCCTGAGTAACTGAGCACTGAGCACCCTGAGTACTGAGCACCCAGCACCCCGAGCACTGAGGACCCAGCACCCCGAGCACCGAGCACCCAGCACCCTGAGCACTGAGCACCCAGCACCCTGAGCACTGAGCACCCAGCACCCTGAGTACTGAGCACCCAGCACCCTGAGTACTGAGCACCCAACGTACTGAGCACCGAGCACCCTGAGCACTGAGCACCCAGCACCCTGAGTACTGAGCACCCAGCACCCTGAGCAATGAGCACCCTGAGTACTGAGCACCCAGCTCCTTGAGCACTGAGCACCGAGCACCCCGAGCACTGAGCACCCAGCACCCGGAATACTGAGCACCCAGCACCGTGAGTACTAAACACCAAGCACCCTGAGTACTGAGCAACCAGCACCCTGAGTACTGAGCACCCAGCACCCTGAGTACTGAGCACCCAGCACCCTGAGTACTGAGCACCCAGCGTACTGAGCACCGAGCACCCCGAGCACTGAGCACCCAGCACCCAGAGTACTGAGCACCCAGCACCCCGAGCACTGAGCACCCAGCACCCTGAGTACTGAGCACCGAGCACCCTGAGTACTGAGCACCCAGCAACCTGAGTACTGAGCACCCAACGTACTGAGCACCGAGCACCCTGAGCACTGAGCACCCAGCACCCTGAGTACTGATCACCCAGCATCCTGAGCAATGAGCACCCTGAGTACTGAGCACCCAGCACCTTGAGCACTGAGCACCGAGCACCCCGAGCACTGAGCACCCAGCACCCTGAGTACTGAGCACCGAGCACCCTGAGTACTGAGCACCCAGCACCCTGAGTACTGAGCACCCAGCACCCTGAGTACTGAGCACCCAGCACCCTGAGTACTGAGCACCCAGCACCCTGAGTACTGAGCACACAGCGTACTGAGCACCGAGCACACCGAGCACTGAGCACCCAGCACCCAGAGTACTGAGCACCCAGCACCCCGAGCACTGAGCACCCAGCACCCTGAGTACTGAGCACCGAGCACCCTGAGTACTGAGCACCCAGCAACCTGAGTACTGAGCACCCAACGTACTGAGCACCGAGCACCCTGAGCACTGAGCACCCAGCACCCTGAGTACTGAGCACCCAGCATCCTGAGCAATGAGCACCCTGAGTACTGAGCACCCAGCACATGAGCACTGAGCACCGAGCACCCCGAGCACTGAGCACCCAGCACCCGAGTACTGAGCACCCAGCACCCTGAGTCTTGAGCACCCAGCACCCTGAGTCCTGAGCACTGAGCAACCAGCACCCCGAGCACTGAGCACCCAGCACCCTGAGCACTGAGCACCGAGCAACGTGAGCACTGAGCACCCAGCACCCTGAGGACTGAACACCCAGCACCCCGAGCACAGAGCACCCAGCACCCTTAGCACTGAGCACCCTGAGTACTGAGCACCCAGCACCCTGAGTAATGAGCACCCAGCAACCAGAGCACTGATCACCGAGCACCCTGAGCACTGAGCACACAGCACCCTGAGCACTGAGCACCCAGCACCCTGAGCACTGAGCACCCAGCAGCCTGAGTACTTAGCACCCTGAGTACTGAGCACCCAGCACCCCGAGCACTGAGTACCCAGCACCCTGAGCACTGAGCACCCAGCACCCTGAGCACTGAGCACCCAGCAACCCGAGCACTGAGCACCCAGCACGCTGAGCACTGAGCACCCTGAGTTCTGAGCACTGAGCACCCTGAGTACTGAGCACTGAGCACCCTGAGTACTGAGCACCCAGCACCCTGAGTACTGAGCACCCAGCACCCTGAGTACTGAGCACCCAGCACCCTGAATACTGAGCACCCAGCACCCTGAGTACTGAGCACCCAGCACCCTGAGCAATGAGCACCCTGAGTACTGAGCACCCAGCACCCCGAGCACTGAGCACCCAGCACCCGGAGTATTGAGCACCCAGCACCCTGAGTACTAAGCACCGAGCACCCTGAGTACTGAGCACCCAGTACCCTGAGCACTGAACACACAGCAACCTGAGTACTGAGCAACCCGAGCACTGTTCACCCAGCACCCTGAGCACTGAGGACCCAGCACGCTGAGTACTGAGCACTGAGCACTCTGAGTACTGAGCACCTAGCACCCTGAGTACTGAGCACCCAGCACCATGAGCACTGAGCACCCAGCACCCTGAGCACTGAGCACCCAGCACCCCGAGCACTGAGCACCCAGCACCCCGAGCACTGAGCACCCAGCACCCCAAGCACTGAGCACTGTGCTCCCTAAGTAATGAGCACTGAGCACCCTGAGTACTAAGCACCCAGCACCCTGAGTACTGAGCACCCAGCACCCTGAGTACTGAGCACCCAGCACCCTGAGTTCTGAGCACCCAGCGTACTGAGCACCGAGCACCCCGAGCACTGAGCACCCAGCACCCTGAGTACTGAGGACCCAGCACCCCGAGCACTGAGCACACAGCACCCTGAGTACTGAGCACCCAGCACCCTGAGCACTGAGCACCCAGCACCCTGAGTACTGAGCACTGAGCACCCTGAGTACTGAGCACCCAGCACCCCGAGCACTGAGCACCCAGCACCCCGAGCACCGAGCACCCAGCACCCTGAGCACTGA